>NW_007727585.1:17778-81453 GCF_000696425.1 Galeopterus variegatus | reverse complement strand
CCCCCCCCCCCCCCCCCCCCCCCCCCCCCCCCCCCAGCCGTAAGCAACTACTAATCTATTTTCTGTCTCTATGGATCTGCCTATTCTGGACATTCCATATCAATGGAAACATACATTATGTGGTATTTTGTGACTAGCTTCTTTCACTTAGTATGTTTTCAAAGTTCATCCATATTGTAGCATGTATCATCTTTTTATTTCTGATTATGCCATTGTATGAATACACCACATTTTTTAATCCATTTGTTGGTGGGCAGACATTTGAGTTGTTTACATTTTTTTGTTTTTGCTTTTGTTTTTTTTGTTTTTTTTTTCCTATTATGAGTAATGCTGCTATTTGGGCACAAGTTTTTGTTTGAACACCCGTTCTCTATTCTTTTGGGTATACACCTAGAAGTGGAATTGCTATGTTGCATGGTAACTTTGTTTAACTCTTTGAGGAACTGCCAGGCTGTTTTCCAAAGCACCATTTAACATTTCCACCAACAGTGCATGAGGGTTCCAATTTCTCCATATTCTCTCCATATTGTCATTGTGTACCTTTCTGATTATAGCCATTCTAATGGAAGTGAAATGGTATCTAATTGTCGGTTTGATTGGCATTTCCATGATGGCTAATGATGTTGACATATTTTTATGTGCTTTATTGGCTACGTGTATATCTTCTTTGGGAAACTGTCTACTTAGATTCTTTACCTGCTTTTAAATGTGGTTACTTGTCTTAGCATTGTTGAGCTATGAGTGTTCTTTATATACATGGATACTTCAAAAAGTTCATGGAAACTGGAGTCAAAAGATAATATAAATCTTTCTACTAAATTTTTGAAGACTCCTCATACTAGTAAAAGTTCCTTATCAGATATATAAACATGCAAAACCTATATCCCATTCTGTGTTGTCTTTTCACTTCTTGATGGTGTCCTTTGAAGCACAAAAATGGTTAATTTTGATGTCAGATTTATCCATTTTTTTCTTCTATTGTTTGTGCTTTTGGTGTCATATTTAAGAAATTATTGCTTAAACCAAGGTCACAAAGATTTATACCTAAGCTTTCTTCTAAGACTTTAATAGTTTTAGCACTTACATTTAGTTATTTTATCCATTTTAAGTTCAGGTTTGCATATAGTGTGAGGTAGGGGCTCAATTTCACTCTTCTGCATGTGGATATTCCATTGTCTCAGCACCATTTGTTGAAAAGACTATTCTTTCCCCAACTGGATTGTCTTGACACCCTTGTTAAAAATCAATTGACTGTAAATGTGAGGATTTATTTCTGGACTCTCAATTCTACCCCATTGATCCATATGTCTGTCCTTATTCAGGTACTACACTGTCTTAATCACGACAGCTTTCTGGTAAGTATTGAAATCAGGAAGTGTGAGTCCTCCAACTTGGTCTTTCTTTGGCTATTCAGGATCCCTTGAATTTCCATATGAATTTTAGGATCAGTTTATCAATTTCTGCAAAGAAGTCAGCTGTGGTTTTGATAGGGATTATGTTGAATCTGTAGATCAGTTTGGGGAGTATTGCCATCTTAACAATAGTGTCTTCCAATCAGTGAGTATGGGATGTCCTTCTACTTATGTAAATCTTTTAAAATTTCTTTTAATAATCATTTGCAGTTTTAGCATACAAGTCTAGCACCTCTTTCATTATGTTTATTCCTGCGTATTTTATTCTTTTGATGCTATTGTAAATTGAATTTTCTTAATTTTATTTCCAGATTATCCCTCACTAATATATAGAAATGCAACTGATTATATTCTAAGTTTTTAAGTGGATTCCTTAGGATTTTCTATGTACAAGATCATGTCATCTGGAAATATACATTAATTTGTCTTCTTCCTTGCCAGTATGGGTGTCTTTTATTTCATTCTCTAGCCTAATTGCATTGGCTAGAACCTCCACTACAATATTAAATATAAGTGGTCAAAGAAGACATCCTACTTGGTCCTAATTTTAAGGGGAAAACATTCAATCTTTCACCATTAAGTATGATGTTAGCTGTGGGTTTTTCATAGATGTCCTTTATTAGTTTGAGGAAGTTTGCTTCTATTCCTAGTTTGTTGAGTATTTTTGTAATGAAGAAGTGTTGAATATTGTCAAATAGTTTTTTTTCATCTATTGAGATGATCGTGTGGCTTTTGTCCTTTATTCATATTAATTGAATTTTGGGGGTGTTAAATCAACCTTGCATTCCTGGCATAAGTCCCACTTTGCCATGATGTATATGTATTCCTTTTTATATGTTGCTGAATTCAGTTTTTTAAGTAGTTTTTGCTGAGGATTTGCATTCATATTCACAAGAGACCTTGGTCTGTATTTTTCTTTTCTTGTGATGTCTTTATCTTGTTTGGGTATCAGGGTAAGACAAGGCTCATAGAATGAGTTGCAAAGTGTCGCCTCCTCTTCTACTTTTTGGAAGAGTTTGGTATTAATTCTTCTTCAAATTTTTTATACAATTCACCAATGAAGCTGTCTGGGCCTGGGATATTCTTTGTGAGTAGTTCATGCTTTTTCTTATTTTACTAAGTCAATGTCTTTTCTGGTTAAAAATCTGTTCAGATATTCTACTTCTTGAGTCAGTTTTGGTAGTTTGAGTATTTCTAGAAATTTATTTATGTCCTCTAAGTTTGTTGGCATACAGTGCTCATGGTACCACCTTATAATCCTGTTTATTTCTGTAAGGTAAATAGTAATAACTTTCTTTAATTGCCAGTTTTAGTAATTTGAGTCTTCCCTCTTTTTTTCTTGGTCTGTCTATCTAAAGATTTACCATTCTGTTGACCTTTTCAAAGTACCAACTTTTCGTTTTGTTGATTTTTCTTTATTGTTTTTCTACCTTCTAATTCACTAATTTCTGATCTAATCTTTATTTTCTTCTGGTTGGTTTGGGTTTAGTTTGCTCTTTTTTTCCATGTCCTTAAAGTGGAAGTTATGTTTTTTGAATTGATGTCTTTCTTTTTAAAAAGTGTTTAAAGCTATAAATTTTACACTGTTTTAGCTGCATTCCATAAGTTTTGGTATGTTGTATCTCCTTTTTCATTCATCTCAAAATATTTTCTAGCTCCCTTGTGATATTTTTTTACCTATTGGTTATTTATCAGTGTGGCTTAATTCTCACATATTTGTGAATTTTACAAATTTCTTTCTGTTAATGATTTCTAATTTATTTAATTATAGTCAGAGAATATGATTTCAATTTTAATTTTTTGAGGTTTGCTTTATGGCATATTACATGATCTTTCCTGGAGAGTGTCCCATGTGTGAACTTGAGAAGAACATGTATTATGCTGTCTTTGGCTACAGTATTCTATATATGTCTCTTAAGTCTACTCATTTACAGTGTTGTTCAAGTCTTCTACTTCCTTGTTATCTTCTGCCTACTTACTCTATCCATCATTGAAAGTGAAACATTAAAATCCCCCACTATTATTGTTGAATTATCTATTTTTCCCTCAATTATGTTCAGTTCTGTTTTATGTATTTTGGGGGTGGGGGGTCTCTTTTTAGGTACATGTATATTTATAATTGTTATGTAACTGAGGAATCCCCACTCCCTGGAACCTCCTGATGTATCACTCCTTTTATCATTATAAAATGACCCTCTATTATCTGTTTTTTGTTTAAAATTTTATTTCATCTGATATTAGTGTAGCCACTCCAGCTTTGTTATGGTTGCTATTTGCATTCTACACCTTTTTCATCCTTTTACTTCCAACCTATTTCTACCTTTGAATCTAAAGTGTACCTACTATAAACAGCATACAGTTAGATTTTGTTTTTTAATACAGTCTGACTATTTGGATTGTTGTGTTTTGATTGGATTGTTTACTACATTTATATTTAATGTTATTATGGATGTAGTGGAAACCACTATTTCTTGACTACCATGTCTTCCCTTTATTCAGTTTATTTTGATTTTTTTCATTTTTTGTCTTTTATTTTTATGCAAAAACAATAGTTTGGGAGGGTACAGAATTCTGGGGTCACAATTCTTTTTCCTCAAAACTCTGTAAACCTTTTACCATTGCCTAGTAACATTCAGTGTTGCAAGGGAGCAATCCAATACCAGTCTTTCTTTCCTTTTTAGTGGTCACATTCTTATCCGGTTGACTTTAATATTTTTCCTTTGATACTTAGAATTTATAAAAATCCACAAAATGAGTCCAAGTGAGACCTTTTTTCAATAAATCCTGAACACAAATCAGGGAGCCCTTTTGACATAAGGATTTACGTATTTAGATCAACAAAATTTTCTTCTTGTCTTTATTTTTTCTTCCCCATCTACTTTATTATGTACTTCTGGAACTCCTTTTACATAAATATTGAATCATTTGATCTAGTCTCATATATTTGTCTTTTATGATTTTTGTCTTTTTTTTTTTTTACTAAGTTATAGAGGAGTTTCTTGATAAAGCCTTTTAATTAAGTTACCCAATTTTTTCCCAATCATACTTTGCACCTCCAAAAGTTCCTCTTGCTTCTCTGATAACACCACTTCATAGTATCCTGTTTTTGCTTATGTCATGCCTTATCCCCTCAAATCTCACTACAGTAACTTGGCTAGACAAATATTACTTGTTCTGAGTAGTAGCCCTCTTTCACTCTGATGAATTTCTTCAAGTAACTAGAGATTTTTCTTAGAAATAAAGTCAAGAGAGCTCAATGTCAGTCAGTAGCTGAGAGTGAGCTTCATGAACAGCTCCTCATGTTGCTGGATTTTGAGATCAAAGGATAAGAAAATTCTGTTGTTTGATCATTGGATTGTTTATCTAACTGACCTCGGCTGCAGAAAATTGAGACAAACATACTCCTAAGTTTATAGTATATTATCCTTCAGTCTGTGAAAAGCTTCCTTCTCTTATTTTATCTATGTGTTTATTTAGTTACCTCCCCGCTTAATTTATAACTTCCTCTCCCACTAGCTACCTGGCAGGAGCTGATCATAGCAGAATCACTCTCTACGCCTACAGAGTGCAGGCTCCAGGCAGCACTGAGGAACCCCCACTCCCTAGAAACCCCATGCATGGCTGGAAGCTCAGGACTTGTCCTTCTGATTACTCTGCACTTACTAGTCCTTATCTCTGTCCCCTCACTGATTCAATAGATGCTATGGGGTTAGGGAGTGTGGAGGTAATGCTCTTACCACTTTTTTGGCAAGTATTTTCTCAAGGCAATGGTTTTCAGTAGGCCACTCCTTCCCTCCACGATGAGCTCTCCACTAGCACCTTTTGAAATTTTAGATGTGGAAGGACTCCACTTCTATTTCCAGTAGTCGCTTAGAGCTTTCCCTTTTGTTTAAGCTAGGAAAGTTGGATGGGATATTAAAAGAGAGAGAGTCAGACACACAACTTTAAATTGTCATCTGGTCTGTAAAATCCTTTTCTCCAGCTCATTTCTTTGCTTTCTCTTCAGAGGGGAAAGCCTAAATCATAAGAATCAAAATGACACTAGAGTTCTTCCCCATTACCAAGAGAATAGTTACTGATGGCTAATAATCCTCTCTTATTTCTCCAATAGACCTGAGCAAAGTAGAAAAACACAAATGTTTCTCTGTGAATAATGTGGGTCGATGGGGTTATTCAATTAATAACTTCCTTCTCCTCACTTGACTGTGAGCTATATAAAGGCAAAGAACATGTCAGTTTTGCTCAACACTATTTCCAGTGTCTAGCATACTGTAGCTGACACACAGAGGGCGTTCAATAAATATTTGTTGAATGAGAAAATCTTCAGCAAAACACTGGGCGGCCAGGTGAAATCTACAGTGAAATGTAGGGCTTCGGCTAGAACCGGACTTCAGGACATGGAGTCTGGCTGCAGATCATTGCTTCCTAATGGCAGTGGGATAAGGGGTCAAGGAATAATGTCTTGTTCCCCCTGCCCTGGCAGGCTTTGGACAAGGAACTTAGAACCTGAGCCAGTTAAAAGCAAACCTCAATTGACACAAGAGCCAAAGGAGAGTGTAAAATCTCAGTTGTGATAAATGTGTCGATCAGGGTGCATGGAAATAAAGAGACATCTGATAGTGGATTTGGAGGGGGGCTGACCCGGTCAGAGTCAGGAAAGACTTTTCTGGTACTTGAGAAGAATATGGATTCACAAGGTGACAGAAGGAGGGATCCTCCTCCTCGCTCCTTCTGTCTTTATTCTTCTTTCCCCTCCTCTTCCTACTCTCTTCCTGTCCTCTTCCCTAGAATTCCAGAGGGTGACAAAATTAGTGCCAAATGAAGCATATGTTAGCGAGGGTATAGGCTATGCTGTTGAAACGAAGACCCACCAATATGGTAACTTAAATAAAACAGGCTTTATTTTTCCCTCACGTGTCTAGAGGTGAGCAGTCCAGAGCTGCAGGACTGCCCTGCCCTCCCTGGCACACAGCTTCTGCTCCTGGGTCCAAGACAGCTGCTCCAGGCATCGCCATTTCCCAGAGGCAAGGAGAAAGACAGGAAGTGGAGGGCAGCCTGCTTTTTTTAAAAGATGTGATCTGGATGTCACTCAGATCACTTCCTCCTACACCCTCCTGGGCGGAATTCAGTCACGTGACCGTACCCACCTGCAGGGAGGCTGGGAATTGTAGCCTCTGGCAGGCCGGAGAAGAATGGATTATGAAGGACAACTAGCAGTTTCTATGGAAAATCATTAACCCAGAAAAATTTCTCTCTCAATGCCTCCGAACACTTGCCTAAGTGTTGACAGAGTTCCTATTTCATGGGCTAGAGCAGGAAACCCAATGGCCCACCCAGCCCCAAACCACAGTGAGTGATCCACCCCAGAGTTTTCCCGAACACTTTTACCATATTTATCATCGATGTCCCATGCAAAACCATGTCACAGCCTTTACACCAGAGGTAAGGACACGCCCTTCCTGTCAGTCCCACACAACTCCTACGGATCCTCCCGACTCATACCTCACCTCCTCCCTTGCTTAACGGGGAAATGTACTCCATAATTAAATATTGCAATAACCAGAATACCTTAAACCAGAGGTTCTCAACCCTGGCTGCACATCAGAACCACCTGGGGAAGCATAAAAATACACTATTATCCAGGCCTTACCTTAGACCTATCAGGTCAGAATTTCTAGGGGAGGGTTCTGGACTTCAGTAATTTTTTTTTTTTTAATGGCTGGCCTGTATGGGGATCCAAACCCTTGAGCTTGATATTATAGGATTTCAGCAATTTTTAAAAACTTCCCGGGGGATTCTAACATTCAGGAGAGAAGAGTTTAGAAGAGAAGAGATCACTGCCTTGACATTCAGAAATATTACTGGATTTCCACCAAGGGCAGAAAAGGTTGGTTCCTTTCTACTCCATGAGAAGAGAGCGTCGTGCTCAGCCCTGGCTGGCGTGGGGTGGTTCATTTCATAAACCTGACCTCACATTGATGCTCATCCTCAGTAGGAAAGAGAGGCAAGAGGGATTCTTTTCTTCACGGGGTCAACAAACCAGAACAGGATGCAGATTTTCCCCAAGGCCATTCAGCAAGTCAATAAGCCCCTAACGCCACTCCAAAGCTCTAACCACATGACTTTTTTGATATGGCCCAAGGTGAGGCCACTGAGTTCCACGGCCCTTCCTCCTCCACTCACCTTGGATGAAGATCAGGGAAATAGTAATCACCGATCCAATTAATACCAAGCACCAGGCGTTTTTCTAAGTACTTTACCTATGAGTATATGAAACAGAGGCACAAAAAATGTTCAACAGCTTGCCCAAGGTCACAAAGTTAGGAAGTGATAAAACTGGGATTTGAACCCAGGCTCCAGAATCCATGATTTGAACTACTACACCAGACCACTCCTGCTGCAGGAAAGAGGTGCTATTTCTGCTGCTATGACCATAGGTCAGAAAGAGGCCAACACTGGGTTCAGATTGAACAGAAGCATTGCACATCTGAATGTGTGGGCCACCTCCACTCCACCTCTTGAGAAGGCTCCAAAGCAGCAATGCTCATGTCCTCTCTGTCCTCTCACCCACCAGCTCCCCAGGCAATTCTACACAGGAGTCTCTCTAGAATATCCCTGCCCAGGCTCCTTTCTGAGAATCTTCTGCAGCGGGGGCTGCCTTCCTTCTCTTCCTCTGTGCCCAGAATGCTCTGCAAAGATGGGCCACCCAGCTCTGACCACTGCGACTTCTCCTGCTCTTACCGGGTGGGACAAGCGAGATCCCAATACCTGGATGGAGCTACCGCCCAGAGTCAGGCTCTCTGCCCTCAGCCTGCAGGGCGGCTGGGCTGCTGCAGCCCCATTGGTCCCGACACTCAGGCTCAGGAGACAGCATTCAGGGAACATGAGAGTGGTGGCTAAGTAGAAAGTACCTCATGCGTCGCCCTCTTGTCATTCCCTTTCTGCACTGTCACTCTGACAAGCTCTGTCTGACACGGGGACATTAATGTTTCATGCTGCCCTGCTGCAGACACACCGATTAGTTTAGAGCGATCCGTGAAATGCAAATGTGGCTGGAAGCCCAGTGCTGAGACGCTGAGGCTACAGGTCACATCATGCTCCTGCCTCCTTCTCCTGTCCCCGTGACAGCCTCGGCTGCTGCTTTACATCTGCTCCTGTGGCTCCACGAAGCAAGAGGTGACTGCCGCAGAAAGGGAAGGAAAGGGAATACAATATTCTCGGCTGGTAGCAGGAAAGGTGATTAAGAAAAATTCACTCCCTCGACACGCTTTCTGATCTCTTGTTTATCTTCATTCAAACCATCCTGGGGAGATATGTTTTCATTGCAAGCCACTTCCATCCTTTCTCCAGAAGCAGGCAGGGCATAAATTATAAAATAAATAAATGATTAAGAAACATCTAATTACTGTGATTAGTTTCTTACTTGAAGGTACTTCCAAGCTGCTTCTTATTAAAGTCATTCATCAAGGAGCCACCGTGCCCTTTCCAGAGGCGCTGCTCCTAGGACCGAGGCGGGCCTCGCCGCCTCACACAGCACGCAGTGCTTAATAAACGCAGAGAATATTGATGGCTGCAAATGCCTCCCTCAGCCTAAACTCCAGCATGATGGATTGATGCTTCCTAAACATGGCGAGTATTTCTCCAGCTGTTCATCAGCCCCACCACAAATACAGGTGTCAGCCCGAGCACACATCAGCCTCTAACTGCCTCCTCCAGAGCACATGCAGAGAGAAAGCCCTACTTCCCACACAGGGACCTCATCCATTTTTCATGCACTGCAGTCCCTTGACTTATTAAATATTTATAACAATGTCATTATTTACCAAACAAGCTACCAGGCTGTGTCTGAGGCCCCCAGAGCAAGACTCATGAGTGTATAGAGCAGAGACCTCCCTTCAGGTCCCCTTTTCCTCTGGAGAAGCTTTCTAGTAGAGGTGGTTGGGTCTAGCAGGCAGGTTTCTCTGCCTTCCTTCAAAAATGCCTCCTAAAGTCTCTCCAAGGCTTTAGTACGGGCAACTGCAGGGCCAGAAGTACAGGAGACTAAGGCACAATGAAGCTAAGGGTGTCAATGAGCAGGGGACTCTCCCACCAGGGACCATCCTTGCCATTCTGGGCTGTCACACTGATCTCACCATTCCTTTGATCCACTCTCCAAGTCATTCTCTTCTCTGACACCACAGTCAAGAGCTCTGATGCTTCTAGGTAATTGCAGATTATAAGCCTCCAGGCAACAAACAAGAACCTCATTCACTCCACAATGATTTATTGAGCTCCAGCAGGCACAGGGCACTGCCTTGGGTGCCGGGGATGATGCGACATGGCAGACACGGTGGGCTGCCTTCCCCCTCTCTCCTGTGTCTTCCAGACCAGAGCCCACCCCAGTCCCCAATACTGGCTGGAAAAGCCAGAGACTTCCTTCACCTTCCTTGCAACTTTCTCATAGGCAGGTGACCAAGATCCTGGTCAATGGGATCTGAGGGAAGGTTTTCAGGGGAGAGGTGGTTCTGGGAAATACTTTCCTCTCAGGTTAAAAGAGACCTAGATAGAGAAGGTCCCACCTTCTTCAGCTGGACGTTGTTGCATTTACAGAACTGTGGCAGCCACTGAAGGCCAAATCGGAGACCAAGACTAACATGGCAGAAAGGAGAATAAGAGCTTTGGTCCTGGAGGACACTGTAGAGGACTGAGCCAACCGCTGCACCCGCCTGCTTCTGCACTTCTCATTAGGTGAGGTTTCTAAAATGTCTTTCTTTCCCCATTAGATTACCACAGTAATAAAAATTGTTTCAGGCAAGATCCACTGATGGAAGCTAAAATTAGTAGGCCAATGTTTGAGGAGGAACAGGATATCTGCATGGCTTTAAAAAAAGTATCTCTGCCAAGATGTATATAAAGATGAAGAGAAAAATAGTAACTTACAGTGGTGGAACCCTCCCCTAGCAATTAAGGTTAATACCACCAGTAACAAGACCTATCGACGCTCATTACCCCAGTGCAGCATTGAGAAAGGAACATTGCTCTCGTGAGATTCTTGCCAAAATTGCAGAACCTTAATCATGAGAATACATGATACAAACCCAAAATTGAGGGATGTCCTGTATAAGTAACTAGCACTCTTCAAGTATCGGGGTCATGAAAGACTGAGGAGCTGTCACAGACTAGAGAAACAAAGGAAATGTGACAACTAAATGCAGTATGGGATCTGGGATTGGATTCTGGAACAGAAAAAAAGACATTAGTGGAAAAACTGGTGAAATCCAGATAAAATCTGTCATTTAGTTAATAGTATTGCACCAATGTTAGTTTCTGGTTTATGCATGATGGTCACACAAGCTGCTGATAGTAGGGGAAGCTGGCCGAAGGGTGTATGGAAATTCTGAACTATTTTTGCAACTTTTCTGTGAGTCTAACTAAAATTATCTTTTTACATTTTAAGAAAATCAGCCCAAGGAGGCTCCTAAATTCTCTTACCACAATGTAGAAATTTCACCACTTCCTGAATTTGCGAGTCTAACTAAAATTATCTTTTTACATTTTAAGAAAATCAACCCAAGGAGGCTCCTAAATTCTCTTACCACAATGTAGAAATTTCACCACTTCCTGAATTTGCTGTGATAAAAATTACTCAGGAATTATAAAGAAAGGAACTGTATACAATCTAGCAAGATTCCCCTTCTAGTAACTGCATTACTAAACGCAGTTGTATATGCTGATTATTCAATTTTCCTATTTAATAGAGTATAGGATATTGGAGTAATAAGTGAAAAACACAAGCTTTGAAGTAAAATAGGCCTAGGTTCTTATCCAAGATCCACCGCTGATTTGGGGGCAAGTTATTTACTCTCTCTGGGCCTCAGTATGTGTATGTATGAAACTGAAATAAAGGGGCCTACTTTGGTCGGACATTCTGTCACTTATAGCTCAAAACATCCAGAAGGACACAAGTATCAGAGAAAAGACAGACACACGATTCTGCTCTCATGGTAACTACATTCCAGTGGAAAAGGCAGATGATAAACTAGTGAACAAATAAATAAGAGTTTCGAAGACTGAGAAGTGCTATTAAAATAAAATTGGTGATGAGAATAAAGAGGACTGTAGAGTAAGAAGGCACCATTAGGTATGTTGGTCCGAGGAGGACTTTCTGAGGTTCCATTTGAGGGAGGACTTGCCATATGAGCATGTGGGGCAGAGCATCTGGACAGACGAAACACAGATGCCATGGCCCTGTGTTCCAGAGACTAAAAGTTGGCTTCTGCACGTGCAGTGAAGAGTGATAGAAGATGGGGCTACTGTCTGAATGCTGGTGTCCCCAAAACTCATACACTGAAACCTAACCCCAATGCACTCATAATAAGAAGTGAGGCCTCTGGGAGGTGATGAGATCATGAAGGCAGAGCCCTTATGAGTGGAATTAGTGCCCTTAGGAAAGCGGCTTGAGGGAGTTTGTTTGCCCCTTGCACCATGTAAGGACACTGCTAGAAGGCGCTGTGAGGAATGAGCCCTCACCAGACACTCAATCTGCTGGCACCTTGATCTTGGACTTCCCAGGCTCCAGAGCTGTAAGCAATAAATTTCTATTGTTTATAAATTACCCAGTCTAAGGTATTTTGTTATAACAGCAGGACCAAACTAAAGAGAGATGGGATGGAAAAATGGACAGACTTAAGAGGCTGCTACAGGAGCTCAGACTAGAGATCATGGTGACTTGGACTTAGGTGTCAGTGGAGAGAGAATTGTACAAACTTAGGACACAATTGTGGAAGGAGAGCTGGAAAGGGCTTATGAATGGATTAGATGTAAGGAGAAGGATGAGGGACAGAGCAGTGACAAGGATATATCCCCAGTTTCTGGACTGAGCAGCTGGGGTAGATGATGATGATGTCGTTTACCGAGCCAGGAAGGCTGGGGCATGGGGAGTGAGGAGACAATCAAGCATGTTTTGGGGTATACTTCCATGCTGTTTTAATACCAACTTAGCTCCACCCATTCCTTCAGGAAGCTGGTCCTGGCTAAGGCCAATTATTATTCATTTTCTGTCTCTTCTGGACAGGTGAACTGGAAGACAAATTCCACTAGGGGAGGGATATTTTTTTTCTGTCTTGTTCACTGCTGTACCCCAAGCCCCAGACCAGTGCTTGGCATAGTCGGTACTCCACAAATACTTGCTGAATCAATGATGGGATGAATGCCCAATCTTATGTGGGATGACCTGAAGACAGCCAGAGTCACAAAAACCACAACCCAACTTTGAGTCAGCTCAGTCCCTAGCTGCCCACCAGGGAATAGGGTGAATTCTCTCTGGAGGAACAGCCTCTACAATTTTTTTCCTTCACACTGCATAGCATTAAATCAAAAAGCACACCAAGAAGCAGAACAAAAGAAATAGACAACAGAAAGAAATCCACATGTAACTAGATACTCGTGTTATCAGACACAGGCTTTAAATAAACTGAGTAATATGTTTTAAGAAAATAGGCAATTTCACCAGAGACCTAGAACCTATAAAGAATCTAATGAAAATTGAAATGGTTATTGAAAAACACAATAACCAAAATTAAGAATACAACTAGATGGATTTAACAGCACACTGGACATAGCTAGAGTCGATGGATTTGGCAAATAAAAATAGAGGATACCCAGTTAAATTAGAATTTCAGATAAACAACCAATAATTTTTAGTATAAAGATCCCCCATTCAAAATTTGAGACATATTCTAAAAAATTATTCACTGTTTACTGAAATTCAGATTTAATGGGATGTCCTTTATTTCATCTGGCAAAACTAGACACAGCTAAATAGCAGATTCACTCAGTAGAAAATATCCAGACCAAAGTACAGGAATCAAATAGGACAGAAAATACAAAAAGGAGTGAAAGAGACATTTGAGACATGGCGAAAGAGTCTAAGATACATAAAACTGGAGTCCTCGAAGAGGACAGAAAAATGAATCAGAAGCAATATTTAAAGTGATAATGGCTGAGAAGTTTCCCAGTGTGATTCATGAAGTGGAGAATAAAAGCAAAACAAAACAAAAAACGGACCCAGGCCCATCATAACAAAACTGATGAAAAACAGAGAAGCATCTTCGAATCATTCAGGGGATAAAGAAAAAAACACCATATCTTCAAAGGAACAGCAATAAGACTAACAACTGACTTATGAATATAAATAGTGAAAGGCAGAAGACCATGGAATGAAAACTTACAAAAATAATAACTTCCAACCTCAAATTCTATTCCCAATGAAATATCCTTCAAAAATGAAGACAAATAAAGACATTTCCAATCAAATAAAAACTAGGAGAATGCATCATTAACACAGGCTTAAAAAGAAATACTTAAAGGGAGTTGTTCAGGCAGAAGGAAAAAGATCCCAGACAGAAACACTGAAATACAGGAAGGAATGAAGAGCAATGGAAAGGAAATATGTCAGCAAATCGAAGTGAATATTAACTATGTGACATTAACAACAATGTTAATCACATGAGGTTAAACATACAGACAATGAGAATACACAAAAAATAGAAAATGGTGGAAAGTGGAATTAAATGGAATTTTAAGTGTCTAAAGCCCTTAAGGGGTTGAAAAAAAATACTAGTTTTTCTTCGACTCTTACAAACTAAGAACGCATGTTGAAATCACAAGGATAATCAGTGAACGGCCAGCAAAAAAATAAATAAGCTAATGGAAGTGAAAAATCTGGAATTTAAAAATGCTTGATTCATCTAAAAGCATGAAAAAAGAGAGAAATATAAAACAGGCGAGACAGATATCAAAGAAACCAGTAAGATAGTAGATAAAACCAATACATTAGTAATGACATTGAATGTAAATAAATCAAGCACCCCAATTAAGACTCTCAATGATTGTGTAGATACTATTGTCCACATTCTACAGGTGAAGAATTTGAGGCACACAGATTGAGTAACCTGCCCAAGGTTGTCCAGCTAGCAAGACGTGGCACCAGGATTCAAACCCAGAAGCCTGCTTGTGGGCCTGACCACATCGCCTCTCCAGATGCTCCCCTGCTCTCCATCCACCCAGCACTGCTTTAGCTCAGCCCTTTCAGAGACTGCACCCAGATTCCTGCAACGAGCTCCTAACTGGGCTCTCTGGTGTCACACTGTTGCCATGGTGACCATGTTGAAGCACAAACTATATCTCATCTCTCCCCTAAATTAAAATCTCTTCCTGGATTCCCATATACTTCAGGACAAATGTAGCAGGTCATAAAAGGTGCCTCTAGATGAGGCCTCTGCTGCCCCCCCTGCCCCTGCATCCACTGCTTCCAGCCTTCCTGCCCTACATTCCAGAAAGTGCCAGACATTTCCCTTGCCTGGAATGTGTTATGCTCCAATGCCCCCTCCTCTGACCCCATGAGGTGGCATTGACTATCTCCCATCACTATTGTTATAATGACAAGTGACAACATTCACTGAGGGCTTTCTCTGCACCTGCACAGGCTGAACACTTCATAGGTGTCATTCCCATTTAGCCCTCCCCAACTCTGCAGTGCACATATTACTATTCTTCATCTTGTAGCTGGAACTCAGAATGGTTGCCAAAGATTAACCAGGAAACCCATTAATTCAATCAGTAAATATTTACTAAGTTACTACTATGTGCCTGGCATGCTCCTAGGTGCTGGGAAAAGGGCAGTAAGTGATATGCAGAAAATAAAGTAGGGTGGAGGCAGAGGACATGAAGTAGATTGCAATGTCAGAAGGGTGGTCAGGGAAGGACTTAACAAGCAGGTGACACTCAGCAGGGAATGAGTGTCTCCTCTCATCTTAGAGAACAGCATTCTAAGCACAACAGCAAGTATGCCAGAAGTGGAAGATGCCTCAGGGGAAGGGCAATGAGTGAACAGTGACACTCACTGAAATGTCATCTATTCACCAACTCAACCCCGATTCAAGAGTGCACTCCTCGGGGTATGGCCATATCTCCAGCAGCTGGGCACACAGGAGGCATTGCTAAATGAAGGAAATTGGACGGTGATCCTGAGCAAGACAGTAAGATGCTCCTTCCCACCACGGCCTTTTGTGGTGGTGGAACCCTGAGGCTGACGCTGTCCATCCGCAGTCCACACTGCACAGTCCTGCCATGCCTTCCATTCTCCCTCTTGGAGGGAAAAGACACATCTGACACCCTGGTCCCTGAGTCTCTGGAACTGGATCTGTATACTGGGAGCCTCTGTGGATTTTTCCTAAACAGAGGAAAGACACAGCAGGCAATCCAGCTGGATGCAGCATACTCGAGACCCTGCCAGCAGCAGGAAGCCTGATTTCGACAAAACACTGTGGTCTCACTCACATCATCTTCCCACTGTCCTCAAGAAAAATGGAGCTTTTATAAATCCAAAGAGCAAGTCAAATTAATGTCATATCCCTGAAGGCTCTAAGAAATGCGGTGCAAGGCCACTGAGTTATTTGGCATAATGCAAAAATTTATCACTAAGTAAGAGACAAGCCCTTGTCCACTCTCTGTATAGCAAAGGTTGGCAAGGGGTAAAAAACATGGCTAAGAACAGATCAACCAAGACTGAATTCCAGAGGGTTCTACAGGAGTTAGACCCAATCCACCCAGAGAGGTGAAATCTACCAGATGACAGGCGTGGAGATACCTAAGAAAGGGAAGAGGGCTGCAAAGAGGAAAACCAAAATACCCTCTTGGGAGAACTCAGGATCCCACCTGAGGAAGAGAAAGGGGCCACTGGGGGTGAGAGATAGGCCTCAAGCCACATCCTGCTGGGTCAGAAGGGCCTAGAGTCCGTATCTCGGGGCAGATAAACACACAGGAACATGTGGTGCAGGGTAAGGGGCGTGATTGTGCCTGTGCTCTCTTCCAGAAGGTTTACAGAGGTGCAAGTGTTCAGAGGGAGGAAGACCATTAAGTATTTAAAAATAAGCTTCCAAATTCTAAGGAGACAGATAAAATGATTCTTAAATATTTGCATAACTATTAAATCTATATATTTTATGACATGTGAACACTTCCAGGCACAATAAAGCCTCTTGAATAATCAGCATGCAACACAGTGAAAGTCTTTAATAGAACCTAAAGCAAAATTTCACTGTTTAAAATTAGTGAAGTTTATAAGTGTTGCACCTTGGGTTTTATGATAGGCATGTATCTTGTATATCCCCACATATCTCAGGCTTGATGGCACCCATCCTTGGTTAGGAACACAGCCTCCCTGCCCCAACCCTAAAACATAATGCTGTGTTTTAGGAAAGTGAGATGTGCTCTGTGTCCAGCAGTTTCTGGGAACAAATGATGGCTGGTGGAGCTCACAGAGGCGGAAGCCCGTTTGGTTACACCATACTCCTCACCTCACACAGAGTAAGCACCTCCCCACTCACAGAAGAGGCTAAGGACCTGCAGGCTGGACCTTTAAAACACACTCGATAATGGCAATCTTCAGAGCCCCCAAGTGGTCACAAGTGATGTGACATCCACAATTGGGAGTTCTGTGCTGAGGGTGGGAAAGATAGCTGGAAAAAATGTTGTCAGAACAGGATGGTTAAAAACGAAGACACTGGGCCAGCCTGGTGGCGCACTGGAGAGTGCGCCGCTTGGGAGCGCGGCGGCGCTCCCGCCGAGGGTTCGGATCCCATGTGGAGACCGGTTCCCACTCACTGGCTGAGCGTGGTGCAGGCGCAACACCGAGGGTTGCGATCCCGTTGCCGGTCCCCAGCACGGGCGTGACCCTGAGGGTTGCGATCCCGTTACCGGTCAGTAAAAAAGACAAAAAGGAAAAAAAAAAAAAACGAAGACACTGAATGTCAGGGTTAAGAGAGGGCTGAGAAAAGAATGTTCACTTTTATATTGCTCTTTCTTCCATCATAAAAATTTGGTAAAAGAGGGAAAATAATATGAAATGCTGGAAGTCTGCTGGAATTGAGTCAAAATATGAGTTTCTGTCCAGCCCCATGGTCCAGGACAAATTTCCCCTGGTCTCTCATGGAGAAAATGGGATTAATAATCCCCGATTGTGAAAAATATATAAGCATGGATGTGATTTTTTGTCTAAACTTTTACATAAAGTCTCTATATGTATCTTTTTCTGTAACTTGCTTTTTAAACTTAACACTGCAATTTTAAAGCATTCTGTATAGATTAATGCAGTACAATAATATTATTAGTTAACACCAAAAAGGTATTGGTTGGCAAGGAGGAGAAAAGAGGAATATGGCCTGAAGAGGGCATTATGTAATAAATTTATTTTGTTACATTTTCCACTTTTCTCTTAATTCCAATTGTATACTATATAATGAATGGCTATTTCAGAAATAAAACATTTGTAACATAAAAATAAATTCTGCTTCTTAAAAGTGCATATACCATGAATAATAAAACATACAAATAAATAACAGAAGTCAGTGGCACACCTCATGCACTTGTTCTAAAATAATTTAAAATATATGAGACACTTTTCTTCCAGCCTCTAGGAAAGACATCCTGCCCTCCATATTAGCATACAACTAAAGAAGAAAATCATATAGAAGTCACTATCGATGCTGCGTAAACAATACTGAAGCATTGTGATACGACAGTGATGTCATGCAGCTTTTGAGACAACTATAAAAATTCCAGTGTGAAAACTGAAGAGTTCATTCAAGAAACTATTTTTGTAATGGGGCTTAAATTCAATTTTAACCAGTGGTGAGAGGCACAGTTGGTGAGCAAACCTATACGGACCATAAATGCGTATTTGAAAGGCCCACAAAGAACTTCAGCTTTGGAAATACTGTAACTGCCTTTCCATTTGGTATGATGATACCACTCCACTTAGAATAGCACCTAGGAAATTTCATATTGCGCTTTCACGACTGCA
Source organism: Galeopterus variegatus (assembly GCF_000696425.1). Lineage (NCBI taxonomy): Eukaryota > Metazoa > Chordata > Mammalia > Dermoptera > Cynocephalidae > Galeopterus > Galeopterus variegatus. The sequence continues at coordinate 63,198 of NW_007727585.1, read as the reverse complement.
ACAGATATCACTACGCTGGGTGGCCTTTCTAAAGAAGCATTTCCAACTTGAACTTCTACTTATATCTTTTATTCCTTAAAATGTTGAATACACCAGGTAAAGTGTTTGTTTATTTTTGTAGATAGCACAGTGCTCAACAGGATAAAACCACATGAGCACAGCAGATTATATTTAAGATGTCGGAGTGCATTCAGCTCACCACAGATTAAAACTGAATTTCATCTAACTCCATAGGTAACATAAACTACCAAATTTTTGGATGAGGATTACTTGATTTTTAAAAAAATACATGAAAAGAGAAAAAAATATCGAGGGTTGCCAACAACAAAACACAAAAAATACTCCAAATAAGATGTTTCACATTCATTTTCAAACTAAAAAGAATTTCTGAAACTACATTCTGGATAAGTAAGAACTATAGCAGAGAATGAGCTAAGTAGAAAATTCAGCAGCAGCCTGGGGTTTGCTATTGTAATTACTACAAAAAGGAAATTGGATCTATAAAAAGCAGGGACAGGTTTTCCAAGGCTGGAAAGGCTGTTGACTTCCCTGCTCTCCCATGGGTCTTGGCCCTGTGGTGGAAACTGGAGGAAAGGCTCTGGGGAAGGATGCGAACCCAATGGGGCACTCTGCCTGCTCCAGCACCTAAAACCACCATTTCCCAACAGAATGGCAAGCGCTAGGCCACCCACAAAATGCTCCAAGCTCCCAAATCAGGCCTTGAATCAGAAAGACCCCCATACTTCAAACAGGTTAGTATCAGTGGTTCTCAATCTTTTTGGTGTTTTTTTTTTTTTTAAGCCTCTCCAACACAACTGAAGAATTGGAGTCACTCCTGAGTGCTTGCTATGGCAGTAATTCTCACTACAACTCTCAGCAAAGGGAAGGCATGCCAACATGATTCTCAATTCTGACTGCAATTAGAGATACCCAGGAGCTCAAAAATAGACAGGAATACCTGGGACCCAACCCTACACTAATTAGATCAAAAGCTTAGGGCTTGGACCCAGGCACTATATTTTCACAAGTTCCCTAGATGATTCTAGTGAACATGGGTATCACAATCTCAGACAAGTCACTCAGAAGAGGCTTAACCAGATCTTGGGGAGAATACATGTGTGGTTCCAAAAAGCCTCTCAAGTCTGCTATGAATCCCCCTTCTCCCCAAAATTGGGAAACAAGGGTTTTAAATGAATGTGAGATGGATCTAGAACCTAATCTACTATACAACACTACCATAAATTCCATGGGCTTAATTAGTCTTATTGTGACCAGTGGTTGGGAAGGTCCAAAGCTTTCCAAAACAGCTCTAAGTTTCTACAAAAGCATTTAAAAATTGTTAGCACTATTTGAAGCCACATCCTCCCCTAGTGACCACAATAGAACCCTAGAAGATATAAAAAATTAAAATCTATAGAAAACGGCAGGTTATTTTCAGAACAAAATACTTTAGGAAAGTGTTCAGGCTAAATACAGTATATACACAAATGTATATTCAACATATCCAATCTCATTTCTGGTTGCAAAATACTTATTATTTTACACACAATTTCACCAATGATAAAAAAAATCGGTAAAGAGAAATATATGCAAAGTAAAATCACATTCATGCTCTTCTGTAGTGACAATTATGCCACATTTAAAAATTACAAATTCAAAAATAGAGCTTTATAATCTAAGAGTGGCTTTTTTTTTTTAAAACTTAACATTTAGTGTAGTCTATATTTTTTTACTGGTTGCTTGCATGGGTAGTAAAAGCATGCTTTCTGGGTTAGAAGGAGGCCATGCAAAATTGTTTTCATTATCTGGGGAAAATGATCGGTCACGCTCAAAATGCTGCTGCAGAAACAAACACCTTTGGAGCTGATCAAAAGGCAGTGTGAGACACTGAGTGTTCATTTAAATAAAAGCATTGGCTTTCCCCCCAAAATATGTAGTCAGGTTTAATAATAATGTACCCTTTATGAAATTAAAGACAGCCTGAACAGTAAGTTACTTTTCATGTTTATGATAGGCACTGGTTTGTCAGAAAATTTTGCCCTTCTCAACTCCAAATAGTACGAAGTTCTACATGCCTCCAAAATATGTGTTTTACTGCAACTGTGCTTATGATTTGCATACTATCTCAAAAATACAACCCAGAAACACTAATTATCTTTGTGTCCGATCATTATAATCACTTACATAAGAAATAACTTCAGCTGTTCAGTAATTTGTCAGAATGAAACGTCACGTCAGATGTTCATCTACTAAAACACATTTATTTGAAATAAACGAGCTTTGTTCGCAGTTTTCTGTTCCATGTTCCCTAAAGGCTAACTCTGCTGTTCCCTTTACATACTGTTCCTATTTTTTTCAGGATAGTTAGTTTAGAGGGATGACAATTCCCCTCACAACTCACCTCCCTCCCCAAAAAATCCGCACATCCATCTCATACAAGCGCAGATGACCCAATTCTAGTGTAAAGTGACTGTGTAATGGATTTTCAATCCCTAAACAGTAGAGACGGCTTGGTCTGAAGCAGATATAAGAGTAAAATGTCTCCAGAGATGAGGAAGGATACTTCTGATTTCCAGACAGAGCAGACTCACTCACGAGGACTGTAAGCCTTAGCCGACTGACCAGAATCCACTTGCTCTCTCTGCTAGGGAAGACTGTCACTCCATTTAGGACATCATTAGCATCCCCTGCTTGATGGGCTGTGCTCCCAGGGCTCCTCAGTTACTGCAAATTCCTGAAGCTTTCAGCTTGCCTTTATATGCAAAGCAGGCCCTCAATGAATGCTTGCAGAATAAATGAATGATGAAAGAATGATCCCAAAAGTTTAAGGCAGCCTCACAGATGATTACAATATTTTTCCATCCCACAAAGACTCCCACATCCATTTCGTTTGGTCCAGCACATTATTACTTTCAGTTAGGCTGCTTTAGGATGAGAAAATACAAAAGGGGCCAGAGGTGGTATAAGATGGTTTCTTTGTGCTTCCACATCATCTAAGGGATTACAAAGGCCAGGTGTAGGGCTATCTTAAGGAATGTTACAGCCTTAGTGCACTGAATGTTTACAGGAAAAGAAATAAAAAATAAAAAGGGATTCTTTTTAAAGCAAACAAACATTACAGATGCAACATTACTATTCGTGATTATTTTGTGCCTACCAGGAAATAACTGCTCTAATTAGTCCCACCTAGTTGTCAAGAAACCCAGGCCTTGTCCTTAGCAGATGACTTTTAACCCCAATGCACATACATGTTCACTGTGCTCAACAGCAGTGGGAAAATAAAAAAATCAAACACTTGAGCCCCTAACCCTACCAAAAAACTAAACTGAACCAAGTAAAAATTTTTCCGTAATTCACACCTCAAAGGACATCTTCAAAGTTTTACGCAAAATATCCTTTTCTGTGCCTTAAAGTTGTACCTCATTGTTAGGGATAATGAAATTTTCATTGCTTACCAGCCATGGAAATATAACAGCCTAAAGATGTCTAGACATCACAGGTTCAAATCCCTGTACTGGCCAGCCGCCAAAAAAAAAGATGCCTAGACAATGCCATAATGCTTCTTGATTTATTTTTCTATTTAATTAAATCTGAAACAGGACTAAACTCCATAGACAAAGTTTACAATTTCTGAAATATTATTTCTAGACCCCATGGAAAATTAAAGGGATTTGTAGAGGGAGTTTTTTTTTTTTAAGACACTAGACATAATTGAAAATTCATCCCTAGAGGACTCGAAAATATTTACCACTGAAAATTAGTTTCTATTAATGCTTAACTGATTATAGCAAAAAAAAATGTGTTACCAACACACTTTGTCTAATCAAACTATAATTCCAAGATTGTTTCAGAGCTTTTGGTAGGAGATTTCAAATGAGATCTACGTATTAAGCACAGATGAGAGGTTCAAATTAGACATTCATCTCCTGATATTGATGATCCACATCAGGCACATCTGTCTCAGGAAATAAAAGCCATAAAGGAAAACGAGAGTGGTGGCTAAACACCGATCAGGCTGTCAATGTGCTGTTGGAAGCAGTCAGCATCTGCAGTCACGCCACAGCAGAGGAGAGTAATGCTGCTTTGGGAAACCACCAAAGTCTATAGTAAAACGAGGACAACCAGTGAAGTTGCCAGCACAGGAGTGAGTGCAGTGGGCGATGGACTCACGTACAATGAATCACATGGAGCAACATGGTAACTTCCACAAGGCTGAGTATTTAAGTCTTACATACTGCAAGGGTCTAAAATTCCAGCTACCCTCAACATAAATGGCCTCTGGACTTGCAAGTTACTGGCTAATGCTCAAATTGGCAGCAAAATAAAGTTAAGTAACCTACTAGAAACATTTCCCAAGAGATATTCACAGAAAAAACAATAAAAAGAGAAAAAAGAGCAGTGGAGACTTTACAGCTATGCATGCATACGTGCTGTAGTTGCTGCGCACACAGCAATACTGAAAAGGGAGGTTATAAACGGATCTGTGCACCAAGAGTTCAGGAAGAACTGAAAAGTCTATAACAAAGAAAAAAAAAGTTAACATTTATAAGCGCATAAACTAAACATGCTGCATTTCATGGCAAAGTGACAAATGCTATTCAAGGAGAATCAGGACCATGACTCTCCTAACACTTAAAAAAAAAAAAAAAAAGGAAAAAGGTTTGTTTTAAAAAAGCTAGAACTTGAGCAGGAAAGTATTGCCAGACCTCCAAAAAGCTTGGAAACTACAGATTTTGTTCATCTGTGACATTTTTGTGAGGTTCCCCTTTCTCTAAACAAGAAATGCCATTTGCACTGACACTGCCAGAGGGTGTACACTCCCAATTCCACCTGCAAGTTCTGAGTATGAGATTGAATCTTAAACACAAGCAATAAATGAGCCACTGAAAAGCAGTCATAACTAAGAGTGACAGGCAGGATCCAAGGTGCATATGTAACACTTTGTCACGCATTGCTTCCACACACCGCCACTGACTTGTGGCAGTAGGCAACTTCTTTCCTCTCCAAGTTATGCAACGAGGAAACATGAACATGCAGACGCGGGGCAGCACGGAGCTTCCAACTTTTAACAGAAACAAGCAACACCAGAGATGGAACATGGTACAGATTTGTGCATCCAGCTTAGCATCCATTTTTTTCCAGGATCCTTTCAAAGGTATCAACTGCTCTACCATAGTTCAAAATCCCAATGGCCTCAGTTAGCAAATTTACAAGGAAAAAAAAAAATTATCTACTAGTGACTGACTTGCTGGCTATCCAATGTGCCACCTCTCAGGACATATCCTAAGAGTAAAGATGGGTTATGGTACACACATCCCTGCAGACATGAAGGTAGTGAAAGACTTCATTTCCACCTCTAAAACTTCTATTTGTGGCAGTAGGAGAAATGACACAGTCACCCACATGTCACCTTCCTCTTTAATCCATTTACTGATGCACATCCATCCTAGACTAGCTGAGTATATACCTGAGAAACATTAGTGTTAAAATATTGCCCTTTACAAAGACTGGTAGATGGGGCAAAAGTGCAGAAAGCAACAGTTTTTCCCTCAGTTTGTTTCACTGTTAGTGTCACAGTTTTTAGTGCTCCTGGTGCCACCTGACATCCGTAGTGAGGACAAATTCTGCTCAGATGAAACCCAAGTCAAATAATTCATCCTTCTAACACACTCATTATAGCTTAACTGGTTCACAGGGTTTAAAACCCTAGTGTCCAATTAATGTCATTAGAGTTCTCTAGAAAGAAATATATACAACTGCTAAAGGGACTGTCCAGGGCATCATCTAAAATTATTCCAGTTAGCTTGGTATCAGTGCTTTGCCTATGGCTGTTATTTGGTTCAATGGCAGAATAAGGCGACGCTTTTAACAATTTGCAATTGAATTCCCTGCACAAACGCACACACATACACACATGCACGCACGCGCATACACGCACACGTTAGGCACATGACTGAAAAAATACAAAACAAAAGCATAGAGGGCTTTGGTGGGAGGGGAAGGGTTCTAAATAAATAAACATCTTTACAGATAAAACACTGGGATTGCAGAAATATCACTGAGGTTTTTGAGAAGGCCGTGCAGAGGTTTGCATGCTAGAAGATAACTTTTTTGAGGATTTCTCAGCAGACTGCTTGCCACCAGGAGACGAGGGAACTCCCGAGTCTAGCTGGGAAGACTTGGATTTGCGAGCGGACAGCAGGGAATGTTTAGCAGAAGCAGGGTTCTTAGAGACGAGCTGCTCTTTACCAAGCGTTTCTGCACTGGACTGCTGGGAACCTGGAGGCTGGGAGCCTTTCTCTGCCCTGTCATCCCCGGTGCTCTTACAGACTGACTTCACGGAGCTCCCGCCAGCCTTTTTAGAGAGCAAAGTTGTCTTTCCGAGATCAGTCGACCGCCGCGTTTCCTTCTGTCTCAAGGCTGATTTGAAAAAGGATAGCCCCTTGTCCTCAGATTTGCTGTCCCTCTTCAGACCGGACTTTGTGCTCGTGCTGGGGGAGCGCAGGCTGGCCATGGAGGAGCTCCTGACATGCTTCCTGTCCCCTCCACCCTCACCTGCTCTGGCCTGACTCACCCGAGGGGAGTTCGGTTTGGAGGCAGAGGTAACACTGGCTCTGTCAGAACCCAGGCTCTGTCTGGAGCCCTCTCTACTTAGGCTCCGGTCTGAAGTCCTGCTCTTCCCGGGAGGGAAAGGTCCCCTCGTGGCAGGGCTGGAGGCTTTTTTGGCAGATGTAGAGGAAGCAGTGTGTGCGAGGGCAGAAGCTAACTTCTGCTTCTGTGGTGAAGGAGATGACACGGAATCCTGGGATTTGGAGGATGACTCCTTTTTGGGCGGGGCAGGGGCAGGGGCAGAGGCAGGGGATGAATGCCGTCCACTGGTCCTGGAAGAAATATCTGCTTTGCTTCGGGAGCGGGAGGGCTTTAGAGAAACTTTTACAGGAACAGGAGAAGAAGGGGATGTACTTGAAAGAGATGATTCCCGGCTTGCCAAGACTGGTCTCCCCTTCCGCAAGCTTTTATCTGGCTCAGATGTGCCTTTGGAGCTGGGGGACCTCTTGCTTGTGCTCTCTGGTTTCTTTGCAAGTGAGCCCGGGTGGCTTGGAGGTTTTGCCTCTTTGACTGGAGAACTGTCTACAGAATCACTCTGGTCCACATAAGCAATCTGGTTATTGTTATCAAATGGATCAGTGACAGAGGGCAAGCAATCTCCTTGTGCCAAGTTTTTGCTCTGTGCATCTACCACACTGGAGTTCAATTTGCGGTTGTCTGATTCATCTTTGAACACACCTTCCATGACAGCCAGAGGGGCCCGGCCCACGGCCTTGTGCTCCCGTCGACTGTGACTATTGCTCGGTTCCTGGTGACTGCTAGAAAGGTTCCTCAAGCTACCAAAGCAAGAGATGGAGACCTTGTCATCCACTGCCTCCCCAATCTTCTCCAAGGTGGAGGCAGAGCTGTGAATTGGAGAGTCCCCTGAGAACCGAGAAGGAGAACTGGAGCGCATCTGCAGCTTAGCAGACAGGGACCACGAAGGTCTCATGCAATTCTCATTGACGGCCAAGGGGCTGGTGACAGAAGATCGAGATGACAAGCTCTGACGCTGGACACTTCTTACAAATGGTCGAGTTGAAAAGCCTCCTGAACACAGTAAAGAGAACACTGTTAAGCTAAACCAACAAAAACGTTCTAGTAACATCTTAAGACACTGAAGATGGAACAAAGGCAAGCCTCATGGAATGACTGAAACATGACCTTCAGAGCCAGCCTGCCTAAGGTTAAGCGGCAGCCATGTGACTTCAACCTTTCTGAACACAGTTATAAGATAGGGACATTCGAACTCAGGGATCAGCCAACTTTCCTCTGTCCTCCTCGCTCTACATCAGGGGTCAGCATGCTTTTCCTGTAAAGGCCCAGATGGTAAGTACATTAAGCTCTGTGGGCCAACCACCCACTGTGCCACTGCAGCACAAAAGCAGCCACAAGTGACACATAAACAAATGCGCAGGGCTGTATCCCCATAGATCTTTATTTACAAAAAATGGTAGGGGGGCCTATGTGATCTGTACTGTAATTCATAGGGTTATTGTGAGAATTAAAGTCTTAAAGCACCTGGCGCTCCACAGATGCTCACTAACTGTGAGCTGCCGATCCAGCTTCTTCGTCTTACTGAAGGACATCTGGGGCTCACAGAGTGAAGTCCTTGACCAAGATTACACAAATGATTAAAGGCAGAGCTAATACCCGAACCCAACCCCTGGACCCCCACTCAACAGCACCTATAAGCTGGCCTGTAACAGTTGACTGCAAAAGTAAATCAGTGGAAACAACTAGAGAGACTTGGACACAATACACTCCTGAGTGACTTAAATCTTCCGAAGAAAATATTCTAAATTAAATTCTATATACACTTGATACTGTGGCTGTGGTATTTATAAAACTCTGTCTGTATAAGATCCTAAGAAATAGGCTCTGTTCTGTGGGCACCACCCAGAACCATCACACGATGATGATGCTTAGGAAGATATTGATTTCACCAACTACACTGTTTAAAAATAGATTGGAGCAAGCTGTACCTAGGCTTACTGTTGAAACAACAGGGAATTTCCAAGTTTAAAAGCTGTGTTGAAAAATAACCTCTACTTAAACAAGCAATGGTTCACTAGTCAGTTTTTCATAAAATGTGAGGAGCTAGAAGGAGCTCACAATGACAGCCCAGTATTCTTATTTCACAAATAATGAAGCAACAAGCCAGAAGAGGTGGCAGAGCTGGAGCAAGGTGCAGAGCTCCTTGTCTGGCACTGTTCTTCCAGCCTCCTGCAATTGTGACCCCACTTCATCTTCTCAGAATTATCCATCAGCACTAGCAGCAGACTACAGTGATCGAAATGCTGGCCACAGAGGGAGACTTGTTGGAAGATGAGTCACTGCCCTCATTACTCAAGCTGAGCTCACGCTCTGCTTCTTCCAGCTTGCAGTACTTTGGCTGCCTGGTCCTTCCCACACTACCTGGTGTGCCTGTTAGAACTCAGGTCTGTCCTGCCACTACTCAAGTGGTTAAGCGAAAGTTAAAAAAAAAAGTCAGAGTTCAATTTTTATCAGATTTACCGTTCTGTATAATGACTGCCTTCAGAGGTCCTAACCTCTATGCAAAGGCAACGGTTTCTGTTCTAGATGCGTCTGCACTAAAAAGAGCATGCCACAATTTCCTCCATGGGAAGCAGTGTGGCAGAAGGGGGAGACGTTCCTGAGAGGCAGGAACCTCCACTCCAAGTCTGGAACAGTGACTGCTGACCAGGAGGCCCTAGGCAAGTTACCTCTCTGAGCTCCTCACAGCTATTCTGAGGAGTGAACAAGCACTTTGAAAAAAGAATACATATAGTACATTATTGTAGAATTTAAGCTCCAGCCTCCACTAGACCTTGAAGGTGGAAAATAATGAAGTGCGAAGAGAAAGTCTGGGGTAGCAGAGAAAAAGCCAATGACCATGTGTACATAAAATGTGACTCTTTACAATTGTAATCCACAGCCCTGCAGCTCCACTCACTGTAACCCCCTTTGAGTTCTCCCACAGTCTCCTTGGGACTTAGCTCCTAAATTTGAGGGACCCCATGCTGTGTCTGTGGGTTGCACTTTGGAAAACTCACACCCACCATCATCTTCACTCCTTTCCCCAGTCATCTCCACGGACTCGGAGAGCGAGGCCAGGGAGGTGCGTCTGGAGGAGGCCGCAGAGGTCACGCTGGCTTGCTTGCTCCCAGGGAGCCGGCTCACCCAGTGTTCGCACAAGGAAGAACTTGTGGAGCCTGCAGGAAGGAAGCAGGCATGGATGTCAGGCCAGGGTCCCGTGACCAGCCCGCACTGCACACACCCTTGCGAAGGTGCTGCAAGTTGAGCTGGGGGCAACTGATATCCCCACCCGAGGTTGGCATTAACTCCCAGAACTCAAAATGTGCCTGCCCAAATATCCTGTTAGGTTGAAAAAATGCAAGGCAGATTTCTATACACACGATGTTTATAGTAATAAAATGCAAGTATAGGGATGAATATTTCATTATGCAAGTCTGAGTCTCAAGAGCTGGCAAGAGAATGGATCACAGTCATTCATATGTTCATTCACTCATTCTACAAATAAGCACCTGCATGCCACACTCTGTTCTAAGCACTTGCAGCAATATTTCTGACACAGAGAAGGGAGAGCGCAACAACGCCCTGTTTTTTTCCCCTAAACTCACTGTCTTGTGGAAATCTCTAACTAATTTCATAACAATAATAATACACATGCACAAAGAGCTATATGTCAATCCATCCTGTCTGCTCCAGAGATGCCCTTAAACATACAGCAGGGCAACAGAAACTGCTCTTGAAATTGAGTATATGGAGCAGCATGACTGTCTCGAGTAGGCCTCAGGAGGGTGTCATTTCTGAGCACGTCTCAGACTCTGGAACACTCTGAGGGGAGGCACAAGAGCACTAGAGCTCCCACTTTTGTTAAGTGAGTGAGCAACTCCAAACTGGGAGGGGCATGGCTCCCAACAGGGTTCACAGGGCTTTCAGCTGCTTTGAACTCACCCCGTGCAAGCTTCCAGAGGAGCAAGGATTAATATTCCCTAACCTGATCACACATTACCATGTTCCAGTCCTCTGTCACATTCTGTTAAGGCCAAACGCTGAGTTAAGAAGTATGCGCCCCCTAGTTTAGATTTTGTGTGGCTGATCCAAATCGTATGTTGACACTGCCTCCTTCATTTATTAACATAGCTGGCTAGATCCCAGCAGCCTAACCCCCAGTCATCTAATATGATTATAGCCATCAGTCCTTGCCCTAACAGAATAGGCTAATCCTCTTATTGGAAAGAATTATTTCTAATGGTACCTCATCCTTTATTTTTTTGTGTGTGTGTGTGACCGGTAAGGGGAACGTAACTCTCGGCTTAGTGTCGCCCACACCGCGCTCAGCTAGTGAGTGCACCGGCCATCCCTATATAGGATCCAAACCCATGGCCCCAGTGCTCCCAGCACCGCTGCGCTCCCAGCGCCGCACTCTCCCGAGTGAGCCACGGGGCCAGCCCTAACCTCATCCTTTATAAAATGGCCTATTTATGCATTTATCCAAATACACATCGTGAGCTTTCTTTGAGCCAGGCTCTATCTCCAGTCTACATGAACTCTGCTAGTCCACAGCTACTCTCACATTCCATCCCCATTTCTTTGATTGCAATCATTTTTGTTTCCAGATTAAATGGAAATGTGAGAATTAATCTGATCAAACTGACAGAGTCATGAGACCTTCTGATGAGGTTCTCTGTACCATAAATTATAATCTTCTACTCTGGAAAAATCTGCCCGAGAACCAAAGTCAGCCTTACCTGCCACCGAGCTGTTGGCTGACCATGACGGTATAGCTGTCCGCCTCTGGTAGAAAAGGATATATGCCATCTGCGTACATATCTCATCTTCCGACAGCTGCTGCACATCGCTGTCATCAAAGCAATACCAGAGACCATCCACGGAGTTCTTACAGTATGCTGCCAAAAAGAGCCCACTGTCAGTACCAGGGAGGCTGCACCAGCCACTCCATTCTACCCACAAACACACCACCTCATTGGTTCATATAATTAATTCAAGAACTCTTTAAGGCTTCATGTAATAAAAAAAGGTTTTAAAAATCCAAATTCCATACCACACTCAGGCCAAATGTTTCAAAAAACGCCAAACCAATCTAAGTAGGTACAGTTCTATTTCATCTTAGAAAACACAATATATAGTCAAGTGCCATGTAACAACAATGGTGGTCCCGTAAGATTATAATGGAACTAAAAATTTCCTATCGCCTAGTAATGTCAGTCATCATAAGGTCATAGTGCAATGAATTACTCACATAGCAGCAATAGGCTATACCATATAGTCTAGGTGTGTAGTGGTCTACACCATCTAGGTTTGTGTAAGCACACCTTATAATGTTAGCACAATGACAAAATCACCTAACGATGCATTTTTCAGAATGTATCCCCATTGTTAAGTGACACATGACCTTACTCATTTATTTAAACCCTCATCAAAGACAATTTTATTTAAACCCTCAACCAAAGACAATTTTATTTAAACCCTCAACCAAAGACAATTTTGCCTTGCAGGGGAAATTTGGCAATAAACAGAGACATGATCGTCACAAGTGAGGCGGGGCGGGGGGTGGGTAGGTGGCTACTGGCCTCTAGCAGGTGGAGGTGAGGGATGCTGCTAAATATACTACAGTGTAATGTACAGGACAGCATCCCACAACACAACTATCCAGCCAAAATGTCAACACTGCCAGGGTTAAGAAACCCTGACTTAAGCATGTTGTAACATTTAGCGTTTATTAAGAGACAGAAAATAATATGAAAAGAAATAATAACAATAGCAGCTGATATTTAACACTTATTATGTACCAAGCATTTCATTTAATCCTGGAATTTGCTCTACTATTACTTGCAATTTACAGAGGCTCAAAAGATTAACCAGTTTGCCCAAAGTCATGCAGCTGGTGAAAGGCACAGCCCAGCTCCTTTCAGGTTTGCCTAGTCCTCCAAGCTTGCACTTAAGCCCCTACCCGACCCTGCTTCCCTCAGAGGATAGCACAAACAATGCTGCACAGAGGTTCCCTGGCAAACTGAGAACATATGAGCTCACAAACGCATGAGGCCTCCTCTCCACTTCAAATTCTGAGCCTGAGCTAGAAATAAAGTGTTCAAGTACCAGCAAGAACAGACAAAAACTCAAAGTTCAGGAAGCCAAGTCATCCTGTAAGGATGTACCAAGGGGTGCCTGAAGTTTTATACAGAAGGGTTCATTATTATCATGTTTTCTAAAAATACCCATTTATTGGGATGAGAATAAATGAGTGCTAGAATATTAGCTTAACGCTGAAACAGAGTTAGGCAGGGCACATAAGGCCCTACGAGGCACTAGGAGAGACTCCGTCAACCACTTTTGCAAGTATGGAACCACCAGGGATGAAAGGGACCAGGCAAGGAAGGGTTATGCCAGACAGGTCCCCCAGAAGAAGAGCAGAATAAGAATCTATCACTGCAGCTGAGGACTCACTGGGATCACACAGGGTGCAAAATGGAGATACGGGCAGCGAACAGAGCTATAAAAATAGCAATTGTGTGGCCAATGGTGTCAGGTCAGGCTTGAGGTGCAAATAACACAGCTGGTGAGGTGGCTGCTATTCTGGAGTGGTGGGTGGGAGCAGAACCATGATGAGGGACACACCCAAGAGAAGGTGACAGAGTAACCTGGCACTAGTTTGTTTTGCTTCAGGATGGTCTAGTCTCAGTCCCGGCATGGAAATTAACACAGCACAGTAATTCACTGGTGGTGAAACAATAATAATTCTACTTGCTTTTCTAGGAAATTATCTTAATTATTTCACAGAATAATTCTACTTGGTTCTCTTCCTAGCACTATTTTCTGAAATGTTTTCTAGGCCAGTGCTACCTGAATGGTGGCTCACAGACTGGTGCCAGCCCACAAGAGAAGAACCAAAACGGAGAGAGCAGATAAAAACTTTTACAGCAGTCTGATGCCGCTGTGATATGTGTGCTGCATTTTTACAAAAGTACTGGTTCAGGGAGAATAGGAAATTTTAAAACAGAAAAAAAAAAAAAAAAAAACCCAAGTTCTTCATCACAGCTGGTTTGAGAAGCACTGCTCTAGAATCCTTATACAAGTTAACCACATACATAGCGTGTAATTATAGCTAGAACCAGCACAAAATAAACAACATGTCCAAATAAACATTACAAATGAAAACTTAAAAACAGGGTATCTTTAATTCAACAATGCTCAGAGTATTTAAAACGTCTTAGAACCAAGATTCTAAGCACTTTCTATACCATAAAATCAGTGGTATGGCTTAAGCACGGGAAAGTGGAAATAATACAGAAAATATCTGAGCATCTCCTAGGTAACAGGTCCAGTGAAATGGCCATGATTACTTCTGGCTTATTATTGTTGTAGCCAGGTTACAGTAAGATTACCAGGCTAAGAACACAGAGCTAGGAAGATGTCTGGCTTCTAACCCAAGCTCCTTTCACTAAATTGCACTGCCTCTAGGGTAGTTGAGGGTTTCAGCATTTTCCAAAGTCTGTCCTATCTAAAGAGCAACATGATATGCTAAAATCTAGCACTGTCCTATTTGTCTCAACAATTTCTTGCTGGAAAATGCGTAACAAGCCAGTCCATATCCTCCTGAGAAAGTGTTACAACTGGAAGATGCATTATTTACCAAAGCTGATGCTGGATGAACACCACTGGTAAAGGTGTCACTATATCAGGTAATTAGTGAGCTTAAATTACCCCTAAATTCCTTTCCATTTTGAGTTCATGAGTATGCAATTCCATGACTCAGTATCAAAGAACACAGATGTGACTTAGTAATGCCACAAAAGCAAAACTCCAACTAGACACACAACACTTACACAAGTGGCCCCCATAAAATAGAATATAAAATATGTAAGACTTTTGTCTTCCATGAAAGTAGAGCATCTTTTGAACTCTTCTTTTTCTCCCTGTAAGTGCTTCCTAGGGTAAGCAAAAGCAATCCAAGCCATTCCAACGGTGAGATCCGCTCATTCCTCTCTCAAACAACTGCTACCTGCAGCATCTAAATATTTAAAGAACTTGAACTAAAAGGGCTTCAAGAATAAAAGCTTATTGTCTCCAGTCATCTTTCCCAATCCCTGCCCTCCTGAGAGGGAACAGAGAAGGCTCAAAGAGCATGGGTGCAAGGGCTGGGAAGGCCTCCAGGCTCCTTGACCTTGCTGATGGGAAGGCAGGTTCATGGCTAACTGCTAGAGCAGAGTCCCAGGGATTTCAAAATGCCAAATGGCAGAGCCCAACCCTCCTTCACCTCCCCTACCTTTACAAATCAATGGTCGGCACTATCACTCTGGGGTCTGGTTGCACAAACCACTGAATTAGTGAAGAAAGAAAGTCCCTGAGAAATATACATGCAAAATACACTGAGTGTGAATGATGCAGAAATCTGAGTCCTGGCCACCCCTACAGATAATCAAAGTAACCATATTACCTCACGTCAACCGTCATGTAAAGAGATGTCCCAGCAAGAGCCCTAAAACCTGCGGGCCTCCAAAAGTTTGTGCATGCCCTTAATCCAAGAATTCCACTTCTGAGGTTCCATCTCAGGAAATACAGGATTAATCACTGTGAACATGCACAGAGATGCTCTCAGTGTTGTCTTGAAAATTAAAAACCAGAAACAATACAGATGTTCAACAATGGGGAATGTTATATAACATTATAAGTCCATCAACAGAATATTCTGTGATCAGTAAAAACAGTGCTTATGGGCCGGCCCGGTGGCGCACTGCTACAGTGCGCTGCTTGGGAAGCGCGGCGGCGCTCCCGCCGAGGGTTCGGATCCCACATACAGACCGGTTCCCGCTCACTGGCTGAGCGAGGTGTGGGTGCAACACTGAGGGTTGCGATCCCGTTGCCGGTCCCGGTCCAGTACGGGCGCGACACTGAGGGTTGCGATCCGTTGCCGGTCATGAAAAAAAAAAGACAAAAAAAAACAGTGCTTATAATAAAAACTGTGTCAACATCAGAATACTTAAGCTACAATACTGAGCGTGAAGATCAGGATGCAAGGGCCGGCCCGTGGCTCACTCAGTAGAGTGCGGTGCTGATAACACCAAGGCCGCGGGTTCGGATCCTATATAGGGATGGCCGGTTCGCTCACTGGCTGAGAGTGGTGCTGACAACACCAAGCCAAGGGTTAAGATCCCCTTACCGGTCATCTTTAAAAAAAAAAAAAAGATCAGGATGCAGAAGCACACTCATCCTCACTGTGCTCCTCTGATTCTGAAATCTGTACCTGTCCATCTACAGTTAGTCCATATAGGTATGCAGTGCAGGCAGCAGATTACTAATCCTAGCGGTGTCTCCTATCCCTCCAGCACACTCTCACCAGTCTTTCCTCTGGCCCCCACCCGTACCGATCATTCACATTTCCACCACAGAACCTATTACATACTACTGCTCTTTTCAGATTTTATTTGTACCTACGTCTGCCAGAAGATAGAGGCTGGGGCCTATTCATCTCTGATGTGATAGAGCCCAGTCAAGCTAGATATGAGGTGCTCAATAATGTCCACCTGAACAGAACACAACCATGTAATCACAGCAGTGTAAAGTAATGGCAAAAACTTGCAGAAAAACACTGGAAGTATATACCATACATCAAAATGTTACCTACAAGCAACGGAACATTATTCGGCCTTAAAAAGGAAGTAAATTTTGACATATGCTACAGCATAGATGAACCTTAAAGACATTATGCGAAATGAAATAAGCCACTCACGAAAGGACAAATACTGTATGTTTCCACTTACATAAGATACCTAGAGTTGTCAAATTCATAGAAAAAGAAAGTACAGTAGTTGCCAAGGGAGGGGGAGAGAGGAATGGGAATTAGAGTTTAATGGGTACGGAGTTTCACTTTAGAAGATGAAGTTCTGGGGATGGATGGCAGGGATGGTGGCACAACAGTGTGCGTGCACTTAATGCCACTGAACCATACACTTAAAAGTGGCTAAAATGGTAGATTTTGTTATGTGTATTTTATCAGTTTTTAAAAATGTTACCAATGATTATTTTTAAGTGATATCTTCATGGATAATGGTATTCTCCTTTCCACTTCTCTCTAGTCTCTAAATTTCACATGATGAACATAGTTGCTTTTACTTTTAAAACAAAAGGTAGGGGCCGGCCCGGTGGCACACTGCTACAGTGCGCCGCTTGGGAGCACGGCGGCGCTCCCGCCAAGGGTTCGGATCCCACATACAGATCGGTTCCCGCTCACTGGCTGGGCGAGGTGCGGGCGCGGCACCGAGGGTTGCAATCCCGTTGCCGGTCCCGGTCCGGTACGGGCGCGACACTGAGGGTTGCGATCCGTTGCCGGACACGAAAAAAGACAAAAAAAAAAAAAAAGGTAAACTATTCCTAGTGACTTTAAAGACACTACAAAAGTAGCTATCATTCCAAATAAGGGAGAAGCTAGAACCTCAAATGGGGGTGCAAGTGAGGTAAACAAAGGCAAATCCTCAGGTGACCAGACAACACTACTCATCTGTATGAGGGGACTTCAAAAAGTCGATGGAAAAATGGAATTAAAAGATAAAAATAAAAAATGTAAACTTTTACTTCTCATCATAAACTCCATCAAGTTAAAGACGCTTTGTAAGCAATGATAACAGCCATTTAGTCCATCCCCACAGAATTGGAATCCTGGGAATCTAATCCTGTCAATGCAGTCTTTTTTACATTATTAACAGAAGAAAAAAAGGTGCCCTTTAAAGATTTTTTTAAGATTAGGAAACAAAAAGAAGTCAGAAGGAGCCAAATTAGGACTATAAGGTGGATGCCTAATGATTTCCCATGGAAACGCTCACAAAATTGCCTTTGTTTGATGAGAGGAATGAGCAGGAGCATTGTCATGGTGGAAAAAGACTCTCTGGCAAAGCTTTCTCACGTGTTTTTCTGCCAAAGCTTTGACTAACTTTCTCAAAACACTCTCATAATAAGATGTTATTGTTCTTCAACCCTCCAGAAAGTCAACAAGCAAAATGCTTCAAGCATCCCAAAAACCTGTTGCCATAGCCACATCTTGACAGGTCCACTTTTGTTTTGACTGGACCACTTCCACCTCTTGGTAGCCATGGCTTCGACTATACTTTGTCTTCAGGATCATACTGGTAAAGCCATGTGTCATCTCTTGTTACAATTCTTCAAAGAAATGCTTCAGGATCTTGCTCTTGTCTAAAATTCCCATTGAAAGCTCTGCTCTTGTCTGCAGCTGATCTGGGCACAACAGTTTTGGCAACCATCAAGCAGAAAGTTTGCTCAACTTTAATTTTGCAGTCAGAACTGTGTAAACTGAACCAATAGAGATGTCTACAGTGTTGGCTATTGTTTCTGCCATTAACTGTCAGTCCTCTTCAATTAGGGAACAAACAAGATTAATTTTTTTCCTTGCGAATTGATGTGGATGGTCTGCTGTTGTGGGCTTCACCTTCATCGTTGTCTTGTCCCATCTTAAAGCAAATTATCCATTTGTACATTCATTTCTTTGGGACACTGTCCCCATAAAGAATCAATGACTTCACCATTCGTCTACTCAAGTTTCACCATAAATTTGATGTTTGTTCTTGCTTCACTTTTAGCAGAAAACATGTTGTTCTGATTCAGGCTCTTTTCAAACTGATGTTTTATCCTTCTTAGTGCCTCAAACTAGATCCTGTTCAGACAAGTTAGTATGTACAAGTTTATTTTGGTGCAAAAAAAAATTTTGCAATCCATGCATAGTTTTTTCATAATACACATTTTCCATGAACTTTCTGAAGACCCCTCATAAACAACATTCCCCAATCAGGTCAGATAACTACTGGATGATCTAACTCAGGAAAAGAGGAAAGAATTTTAGTTTATTTGCTCTTGGAGAGAGATCCAGAGAATGGAAACTGCCCTCACAGTTGGCAGACTGCCCACTGGAAGAGAAAATGAGGTTCTAAAGCCAAGTCACCCTGCCATAAGCAGAACCTGTCTGAAGGAATCGTCAGCACAGACACGCAGCCTCTCACACTGCAGACCTGTGTAGTGCCCCCCTTGCATGGTGCCATGATGATTGCACACAGCATACAGGTCATAGATGTAGTCCTCAGGGTCCCTCCCGAGTCCATAGGGCCGTCTCCATGGGGACCAGTGGGATGGCAAACTCCAGCTGCTCTGGCTTCTCTTAACCACATGTGGTGTCATGTCCAGCCCAGTTAAGGGGAACTTGACCATGTTCTGAAGTTTCATACGCTTGTCTCCATCCTGTTACAAGAAGAAAAACAAGTTCTGATGATATTTTAATGTTAGAAGATGGCAGATAACGTGGAATGTGGGCCTTATCAGCTGAAGTGGTTTCAGTTACCTAACTGACATTTCCTAAGACACACACAAAATAGGGAAACAGACTAATAGTTTTAGCTATTGAGAGGAGTAGGTTTTATTTATTTATTTATTTATTTTTGCAGTTGGCTAGAATGGGGATCAGAACTCATGACCCTAGTGTTATAAGGCTGTGTTCTAACCAACTGAGCTAACCAGCCAGCCGAGAGGAGTAAGTTTTAATATCACTAAAAGTGGCAACAGTAAGGATCTACCTATAGGGGGATAAAGGAGCCCCTCTGAGTCTTCATTTCCTTATCTGTTAAAAGGTTTTCAAGTTTTTGAATTACAAAAATGACAATTTCAGGTGGTTCATCCTGATACCCGTGTCACAGAGGCATGAAAGTTAACGGAGTGATAACTGTGCAAAGGCCTGGCACAGAAGAGATACTCAGTAAGCGGTGCCCCCCACCACTTCCCTCAACAAGAACATTAAAGTCAACACTGACTTAGCTTCATGTATTCATATAGCTGACAATCTTGTGTAAACTGTATTTTCCATTTAAGCTCAAAAGGAAATCCAACCATCAGTTGAACAGATACTTATTGTATGTTTCCTGTGTCTACGAGAACTTTAAAAAATAATCAGGTATGGATATGTCTACGCCAAGGAGCTGCGAATCTATTAAGGAAAGAAAAATGTGCAAAAGACAAAGGGAGATAGGTCCTGGATGGTCAGGAAGGCCAGGCTGAAGTATGTGGAGCTTACTCTGTAGTTAAGGGGGGAGCACCGACACTTTTATGGAGGAAGTGATGTCACCAGAGCTGTGGGAGAAGAACTGCGTAAGCAGCACATAAAACATGTTAGAAAGGGGACAGTGATGGAGGTTAAGAAATCAGTTAAAGGGGCCAGCCCGGTGGCGCACTGCTACAGTGCACCGCTTGGGAGCGTGGCGGCGCTCCCGCCGAGGGTTCGGATCCCACATACAGACCGGCCGCTCACTGGCTGAGCGAGGTGCGGGTGCAACACCGAGGGTTGCGATCCCGTTGCCGGTCCCGGTCCGGTACGGGCGCGACACTGAGGGTTGCGATCCGTTGCCGGTCACGAAAAAAGACAAAAAGGAAAAAAAAAAGAAAAAAGAAAAGAAATCAGTTAAAGACTGCAGTGGCGACCAGCTGGAAAGTAACAGAAAGTCTAAACTGGCAGGGTGACAGCAAGAATGGCAAGGCACAACCATGCTGGAAAAGCAACTGCCCAGATGAGAAAGATAAGAGAGGAACAGAGGAGGACACTGCGTTCTGAGTCTGGGTTGCTGGAAGGGTGATGAGCTCAGCCAGCTTTCCACCTGCAGGTCCCAATGTGTGCAGCTGCAACACCCAATGCAAACGCCCAGTCTTCACTTCTGCAGGAGCTGAACCCCAAACCTTCTTCAGGTCTCCCTGTCTTCATTCCTATAGCCTCTCAACTGTTCTCTACACAACAGCCAGAATGATCTTTGCAAAACACAAACTTAGTGGTGTTGCTTCTCTGCTTAAAACCCTTCATCAGAATCCTACTTTGCCTACAAGGGTCTGCTTAGACCACCAACCTCCACCCCCAGCTCTTCCTCCTCAACTCCCACCACTGTCCCACCCTCTGGGGTGCCAGCCCAACTGGGCTGCTTTCAGCTTCTTGCACACGCTTCACTCCCTCGGGCCACTGGACTCTAAATACACTGTGCCCCCTGTCAGTATATGGGTGCATCTCTGCTTCCACTTACCCTGGGGAATGCCTGCTCATTTTTCAGATGCAAACCTTCCTGAAGCCGGGCCTCACAGACACCACTAACGCTCACTTCCCCGTGACCACTCTTACAATGGGGCTGTCCAAGACAATCCTAGCCTCAGGGAATGATAGCCTTTTTGGAAAAACTGACTCACAAAGCAGTACAACTCAAAGTAGATTTTCTTTGTATGTATTTGTGATTCATCTCCCCAACTACAGCTACTTGGGCACAGGATGACACCCATTATTACATCAGGTAGAAACGGAATTCCCTTCCCCCAGAAAAAATCTCTACTCTTTTTTTTTAATCCCAAACTACATGTCCAAAAACTTAACACAACATTTATGAGTCTAAAGCAAGCCCCCAAGAATAAAGTAAAATATCTACAAAGCAGACTGAAATGTGTAGGACTTAAAAGGTCACAGGAGGCTCAGATTTTGCTTTGGGAAATAACAAAACATGACCACAAACACAGGAGCAAAAGTGTGTCTGTAATATACACAGACAGGACCATGGGATCAAACAGGGACACTACAGAACTCCCCCAGAGCCCACCAGAAGGGGCATAAGAAACTTGGTCACAGCTCGGTTTCTGCCAGTGATAGAAGACACCTTACCTGTCGGAACCTCTTCAAATGTATGATAAGCACATCGGGCAGAGTCCACAAGCTCAGCGTGATGCTCCCCTGCTGCAGCTGCTTGCAGTGTGGGCAGCGCCAGGCGTCATCTGGGGCAAGCTGAAAACAAGGAGCATGACTTCTGTCAAGTGCCATTTAATGCGAGACACTGTTACGGGACACAGTTGGGCTCATTTCTTAGCCAGGGCATGGCACAACTCAGAATCTCTCTGGAAAGTGCACAGGATGAGAGTCAATGGAATAACACAGTCAAACGTGGCACCCGGCTGGAGCTGGCACCCAGACGTTTGCTGAAGATTATCCCTTGAAGAGGAACGACTATAAACAGGTAAATGCTGTACACATGATGTTAGGTGTCGCAGAAGCACCTCAAACGCAGCATATTTCCCAAACTCTACTCGACATCTTTCCATCAACTCCTCTTTCTCCTTCTCTACATCCTACCTCAGCAAAACCACTACCACCCACCAAAGATGGAGCATAGGGGGTTACCCCAAACCCCAAAACCCTTCCTTCTCCCTCCCACTCCCTGTTCATGCCAAGTAATTCTCTCTCAGCCATTTCCCACACCTGTCTCCTCTGCTCTCTGTCTACTCACGCCACCCTAATTCAAAGTCCTCACTTGTTCTGTCACCTGAACTTCTTCAAATCTCCTAACTATTCTCTCCCCCAAGCACTAAACTGCTCCAAACAATCCTCTCCCTCCTGCCATAAGCAAGAGCTTTCCAAATATCAATCTGAGGTCCCAAATCCACATACACCATCTCTGCAGGGAATGGTTTTGAGGTGGGGACATAATAATTTAGAGGTGCCAATAGGTAAGAGATTTAATCAACTCCAGAGTTCAGATATATCAGATGTGGGATCATCAACATGCTGAGGTAAGGGATGTCCTGGGAATGGACGACAATGCCCACTAAGATGGAAAGAGAGGAGCTGAGGACAGAATCTTGGGGAATGAATATTTTTAAGGGAAACACCAAAATTGAGAACCCACCAGAGCCTGAGGAAGAACAGTCAGAAAAACAGGCAAACCAGAAGTATTCGCTTTTATGCATACCAAGAAAAGAGAGTGGCAAGAACGGGGTGGTCATCAGTAGCACATCCCATGGAGAGGTCAAATGAAGACCGAGCAGCAGCCATTGAACTGAGCAAGCCAGGAGCCACTGAGAACCTCAGAGACCAGTGTCCAGAACATAAGTCAGACAGATGACCAGAGGTTCTGGAGTGAGTTAGTGAGAAGAGGCGAAACCACCAATTGCAAATGTAGGCAGAGACGAGGAGAAAGACTGGTAACCTGAAAGTGAGCAGAACTGAGGGAATGTTTTTTTCATGATGCAGAGATCCAATCATGTTTGTAGGAAAGACAGGGAGGGACAGAAGTTTGGGTAGACAGGAGTGAATCAGAAACTCAGACTGGAAGGGACCTAAATTGTCATCTGGTAAGTCCACATCTCTGTGAGACATACTAATATTCTACATATGTGGACATCCAGCCCAGTGCTTGCAGTAAAGCAGCAGGTTTTGTCCGTTTAAATTCCAGTGTATTACAAACAGATACTTTTATAAAATATAAGAATGTCATGACAATGTCTAATTGCTACAACAATCTAAAAATGCTCCTCCAATTTCTGTACTGATCTCACTGCTGAAAAGAGCTACCAGACCTGCTTACCACTCAGCATCCTGGTCTAGCATCTCTGCCAAGCAAATGAAGGGGGCTATCTCAGCAGACAGTTGTTCCACTTCAGAGTCTCCTGCAAAGTTCTTCCTCATATGAACACAAAATCACTCTCCCTATAACTTCCAATCCTTAAATTCTGCTTCCTACAAAAAACTAAGCCCAATCCCTCATCCACAGGACCCCCCCTTCTAGTGCCCAAAAATAACTATCAGATCCCCACTTATGTCCTCCTTTGTCAAAATATACTCAGCCATGTCATGATTTCCAGATGCACCATTCCCTACCCACTCTCCGGACATGTCCCAGTTTGCTGTTTCATAACAGTGAGCATTTAAAGTAAGGAAAAGAGCAGCAGCATCACCATTGGTGCTCTGGACACTGTTTCTCAAGTGTCCATAAGGATCACAACAATGGCTGACACCCACACAGCACTGCTGGTCAATACTGAGCTTGCAGACAACTAGACCCCAAAGTTACTGTCACATGGCCTACTGCTAAGTCCCATCATCTCCACTTCTATATTTGTACTGTTATTTTTGAACACAATACTGAACTTCCGAAGTACCACACACTCATTAAGTACATATTTACTGAAAACTTTCTAGGTGCCAGTCACTGTTCTAGATATTAGACTGTTTAGCAACCAAGAAAGACAGAGTCCTTGCTTTAATGGCACTTACATTATCTTAACTCTCTCCCTTACCTCCTGTGCTCCAGCCACACTGGCCTCATCTGTTTTCAACCACGCCCAGTTCCTTCCTACCCCAGTGCCTTTGCGTCCTCTATTTACTTGTTACTCCCTGCAGACTGCAAAGAGCATGAGGTCAGGAGTGTTGTCTGTCTTGGTCCCTGCCATATCACAGTACCTAGAGCAGTACTTAGCACACAATATGTACTCAACAAACAGATACTGAATGAATGCACCCCTATTAAAACATATCTTGCTAGCATGAACTCATCATTCTAAATCAGTGAGATGCTTTTAGAGTACCAGTGCTGTCATCTAGTAGAAGGGTTCATCCCTAGGCTTGGTGCCATTCTTCAACAAACAAAAAAAACCACTAAATAGGACAAGGTGCCATATAGAACCTGCAGTCAATCAGTTTCGAAGCCAACTATTTTATACTTAAGGCCAAAACTGAAAAACTATTGTTAAGGGAACTAGCTATGAACAGCTTCGGGGAGAGAAGACTCAGTGAGAATATAAAAATTATTTTCAAATATTTGAAGGATAAAGAAGAGGAAGAAAATTGAGACTTTTGAGTCTTGATGAACTTAAAAGAGAGAAACCTGTTGGCTCTAGTAACAAGGGGACATATTTTAGGTTAACTCAGTCCCATCAGAGCAATCCGGAGAGGAAAACGTGTGTCAAGTCTCGAGTAGGCGAATACCTCATACTGGAAGGAGTTCAGACAGAGGTGGACAACCACCTACTTGAAATCAGGTAGAAGGACCCAACCACTAGAAAAAAAGAGTTCTAAAGTCCCCTCCAGTCCTGAAATCCCATGGTTCCCTATGTACAGGAGTGAAGACTAACTAGTAGTCAACATTATGATCCTAAACATCAAAGCAATGTACGATGAACTCAAGTGCTCTGGTCAAGGTTTCTCAAGGTACATAAAAACCACACAGGCCTGGGCCACCCACAGAGACTTACTTTTCCATCCATTGGTCCACTCATTCATTTAAAAATTTACTGAGTGCCTACTATCTACAAATCACTGTGCTATATGGTCCAAAGCACCACTGTACAGTAGAACTTTCTGCTTATATCTGCACTGTTCAATATGGAAGCCACTAGCCACACGTGTCTACCGAACACTTAATATGTGGTTGATACAATTAAGGAACTAAATTTTTTATTTGATTTGATTTCAGTAAATTTAAATTTAAATTTAAAAGGGTCCTGGCACCTATGTTCTTAGTACACAGGTATTAACTTGAGAATCACCATTTTAGTTACTAAGGAAAATAATTTAAAACTTCCAAATTAAAAAAAAAACCTGATCATTAACCATTAAAAAAGGTTAACTACAAAGGTCCATTTCTAGAGCATTTTAACTAGTCAAGGTTTTTGAGAAATGGAAACTCTTTTTGTTAAAATCCTAAAAGAAATAGCCCTAAGACTCTTCTAACATGTGCAGAACCTATATAAATGCAGAATCCTGGAGAGTTTTCTGGAGTATAATTGGTTTCTCCATTGTCATCTTGCAACAGTCCCCTCCCTGCAGCCCTTAACACCCAGGAAACACTGCCCAACCTCTCACCCGTTCCTCTTTGGTGTAGAGTTGGAAACACTGGGATAAAGTGCAGGTCTGGGGCTGATGATGACGCTCCTTTTGCAGACGGACGCTTTCTGCATCAGGGATGTACTCGTCTTCAGTATTCGCAAACAAGCTGAGATTGGGGGGGGAGGGCATTTATCAGAGAATGTCTTACAAAACAGACACAAAAATATAGCTGCCACTTTATAAAGTGGCTGTAAATTCATAACCAAAAACACCAACGCATATAAAGGCAGAAGAGGTGATCCAACTTTTCTGTGTTCCCAATGTTCTTGAAAAGTTCTCTACCCACCAAGTTATTTCAGAAACTAACTTGGAGTTGGTTTTTCGGGGACTGGTCACAAACTGTGCTGATTAAATCATATATATCCTTGTCTTTCATATCTAAGGGCATACATTTGAAAAAGCTTATTAGAGTTAATGGGCCATTAATAAAAATCAAAGTAATTGGAACTATACAGTAGTTAACAAGCATATAACTCCTCTCAGCAGCAAACAAATGTTCTAAGGTTTCAGGATTGGCAAGGGAATGTGCACATAGGAGAGGAATAATAAACTGCTTAAATAAAGGATTAATAACACATTTGGATACTTAACTAAGGAGAAGAGAGATGTGTGTTTCAGCTAATTTGAAAGATCAAAGGTGTGCTACTAAAATGGTAATTAAAACAGTGATTCTATAAATACTAAGAAAAAAATACTCACAAATCTTTTGTCTCCTTGTCCCATTCCACTACTAATTTCACATGAGCAGTACCACCTGGTCCACAAGACTTTAATGCCCTATAGAATGGAGGGGGGGAGGAAAACGAAAACCACTTATTTTCTAAATAAATGATTTTACTTAAATATGATTATGTCCTATATGAAATCATCATGTGATTACTGAAAATCATCATCATAGTTCTCCATCAGAATAACTTTCTAGGGCCGGCCCGGTGGCGCACTGGAGAGTGCGCTGCTTGGGAGCGCGGTAGCGCTCCCGCCGAGGGTTCGGATCCCATGTGGAGACTGCTTCCCGCTCACTGGCTGAGCACGGTGCGGGCGCAACACCGAGGGTTGCGATCCCATTGCCGGTCCCTGGTACAGGCGCGACACCGAGGGTTGCGATCCCGTTACCGGTCAGTAAAAAAAGACAAAAAGGAAAAAAAAAAATAAAAAAATAAAAAAAGAATAACTTTCTAGCAACACCATTACAACCTCAGATTTAATAACTAGGTTACAACTGGACTGAAAAACCCTTAAATTAAAATGTCCAATATAGAAATAAAGAGACTAGAAGAAATTTAGTATCACATTATAAGGCTTTTCTAGAATCCTAAAATGCAGGCACTACAATGTTTAAAAAAATCATTATAATAAAAATAATGTGAACTTTTATATTTATGCATCCATATATGTATTGTGTATATACACATATCTATTGTTTTATTAATACAATAGAGTGTTGCAAGTATAACAAAGTACATAGGAGGCACTGAGGCAGCAGAGTGGAGTGACCAATCCTATCAGAGGAAGGAGGAACCATGTCAATTAAGGCTAAAGGAAAGGAACTGTAGACAGAGGAAACTACATATGCAAAGACACACACATAAATAGTATTATACAATCAGACAAGCACCAGTACTGTGGTACTGCTGAGCATTCAGGCCAGTGGACAGAGGACCAGCAAGGCCTGACAAAAGGGTATTAACCAGAGCTCAAACTGAAAACTTTCACATAGTGTGGAACTTGGGCATTATCTTTTGGGCCACAAGTTACCATTAATTCCCATATTTAAGGGTTTCAAGGAAAAATGTGGCATGATCTGAATGCTACTTCGGAAAACTTCAATCTTGAAGTTCTGAATATGAAAGCATAGTTTACCTCCAACCCTAGGACATATGTTAATTTGCTTTCTTAACATGAGTACTCCACGGATTTTCTGACTTCGGGAAAGATCATAAAACATATACTCAAATATGAATCAAAACTAAAATAAGTATTTAATCTCTAAATGAACCTAAAGAACCTAGCAAACTTCCATGGAAATTATAGCAGATATCACTTGATCTCACACATGAGCATAAGTGAAATTCTACAAGGTGATTTTTTAATTTTTTTACCTTTCTACTGTCGGGTGGCACAGAGGCTGCTCCTCCTGTGGCAGCAAGTATGTTATTCCCACAACACTGACCACACGCAAACTGAATGGACACACCTGTCAAATGTTAAATGAGAATTAGGCTGAATTTTTCTTCAAGGGCATCTGCTTCACAGTGGCATTTCCAAAACAGATTAGAGGTACAGTAAACTGTTTTGCAAAATGCTTCTCTACAATATTCTGTTAGGTTGTTGAGTCACTCTAACGCACTGTATGATTCACCTAAATGCAATTTGCATACCAAATGTGTTCCGCAAGACAAGCAGCACACTGCTTTTGCTGATCATTCACTTCATGGTCTTCCACATATACCTTAACATAGTAATAATAACTTTTAAAATATACAGATAGATGTTCTACTAAAACCTCTCCAAGTTGATCATGTACTAATAAGCTTTATTAGATAAGTATTATAAAGAATATGCAGTAGTTCAAGAAAAACCTTGCAGTAGCGAAGTCCTTTCATAAAATTAGTGGTAAATTCTCAGCCTTGAAAATCTGAACACAACAAATTCAAATTTCATTGTAATGGCTGTTTCTTCCCTGCATATACACACATGCCATGCTGGAGTATCAAAATGCTTTCAAACCTGAATGCAAACCGTGGGCCTCAAGAAATACTTCATCTTCTCCAAGATCTCCTTCTGCAGCAGGTCCCACGCTATTGTCTTCTCTAAGTGCAGCACGAAAGGCAGGCCAAACCTAGCGCACATGAACACTGTGACTGCCTTAATAGTACGCAGTTCCTTTAATGCTGTAATCCCTCAGTCTTGATCTTTTCAAATGGAATCGCAATGTAATAGGTTTTAGGACAGTTCTCAAAATAAAACAAACAGGAAATTTAATGGTAACTCTCATAAAGAGATGAAAAAGTGAGAACAGCTTAGATTCCTAAATGAAATTTAATAGCTCATACAACAAAATGGCTTCGGGGAGTATGAGACTAGGATATTAGGAAGCAGGAGACAGGATTAGTGGAGATGGTGAGCAAAGAGGGTGGGATGGACAAGAATCTCACAAACAGCACTGGTCAGACCTATAACAGTTAGGTGCCAGAAGAACAGATAGGGCTGGAAGGTCTAACAGGCAGGTGGCCATCTCCTGGGAGTCTCTGGCAAGTAACACTGGAAGTCAGCTCCTGCCCTACAACAGAAGCTATCTGGCCTCTGCCAGGTTTCTATGTCCTAGAGAATCAGAGGCAGTACTATGGTTCTCAGCCTTAGCTGCACGCTGAAATCTGGGAGCTTTAGAAAATAATGATGCCCAAGTCCAGCCCCTAGAGAATCTGATGCAATCACTGTAGAATGTGGCTGAGCACTGAGACATTTTAGGAGTTCCCCAGGCGGTTCTAATATGCAGCCAGAGGACCACTGGCCTAGCCTCAACTGTCGTCCACGCCACAGGAATTCACACCCGTGTGCTGTTCCCTAAACGTGTCCTGCTCTCACACACCCACGTCTTTGGGCAGGCAACCCCCTCAGCCTGGAATGCCCTTCCCACCCTTCTTCTAGGCCACCTGCTACTCACCCACGTGAAGACCCAGTGGAGGTTTTCTTTTCCAAGAAGCACCCTATGGTTTGTTACCTCTGTTATCTATACCACAGCCCCAACTACACTGTGCTGTAAACACTACCTGTTACTTTTCTGCCTCTACCAAGCTAAATTTTCTGGCAGCAGGAACTGTGATTTATTTATCTTAATAGCCCAAACAGCCCATGCCTAGAAGACAGTAAACGCTAAACGAGTGAATGAATGAATGAATAATCTAACTAACAGATGAACCCTGACTCAGACCCAGGCCAAAGAAGAGGTGCTAAGATCACTGAGAAACCCATTCCTAACAACAAGCAAACTGTTTATTCACAGTGGTACTTAACAGTGAACCTATCTACCTAAAAACTACTGTAATATGAAATGGGTTACTGGTGCATGTAAATCAGCCAGCCACATTTTTCCTAAGACAATGTCTTTACTCTTATGAGACTAGAACAAGGAGAGCCCACAGGTTCTTTGCTCATAAATATGAGCTGCCTTTCCTTCTGTGTCTTAAACATGCCAAGCCCCTTCTAGTCTCAGTGTGTCTGTACTGGGTGTTCCCTCTGCATGGAACCCTCTCCCCTGGAAGTTCACATAGCTCTCACCTCTCCTCACTAATGCTCAGCTCAGTCCCTCCTCAGGGCTGCCTTCCCTGACCTCCCTCTCTAATGCAGTCTTGCCAGCCTCCCAGTCATCACACTCTGTCACACTAGCCTGCTTTCATGTCTTCCACGTGGTAACGACTGTCTGAAGCTAAATGTGTTGACTTGTTTATAGGCGGTCTGTCCTAACTAGGATGTAAGCTCCAAGAGGACACAGACACTGTCTTGTTTACTGCTGTATCCTCAGTGTTTAGAACAGTGCCTGACAAACTGTAAACACTAAAATATTTGTTAATAAATATTCAAATATAACTATCAATACATTTTACATTTATGTTGTTTACCACTGAAGAGCTTATTTCAAAGCAAAATTTTAAAAGGCTAATATAAAGTCTACCCTGACAAATGGAAAAACAGAATCCTTTCTCCCTGAAACCTATCTGTCTCTTATTACTTAGGTTATATTACTGTCGTGATAAAGTTACTTTAAAAGATAGTCTAAAACTCCCATAAATTCTTAGAGAAGGCAGCAGACAGATTTGAAAGAGATTTCCAACCCTCAATTTTCTGACATATAAAGCTGAATGAATAGGGGTGCCATTTGCTAAGACAAGAAATACTGGCGGGCCAGTTTCATAGAATAAGAAAATGAGTTCAGTTTGGGATTTAAGAATGAGGGGCACATACCATCCAAGTAGATATGTTAAGAATTTAAAAAAAAAAAAAAGGTGTTAAGAAAGTAACTGGATATAGGTCTAGAACTAAAACCCCAAGAGGAGGCTGAACTGAAAATATACATATGAAATGAGGCTTTAATAACTAGATGGATTTCCAGAGCCTTTTAACTCAGATTTTAGCATACCAAACTAGAGTATAAAATTTATACTCTGCTTCCCAAATCGCCCCCCACCCCCCAATCAGGTCAACCTATATATATATTCTTTCTAAACATCAGAATCAAAAATTAAATACTGAAAGTAAGGAGTTTTCACTCCTGCTTTTTAAAATGTTTAAAAATTTAGACTTTTAAAGCCTTAGTACTTATTGGAAAATAAGATGGTTTCTACCTTTTCCCTTGCTGCCCAGTGCAGGCTCGGTTACACACCAACAGAACAATCTTGTCACTTCCTGCTCTTGTGGGGGGCAAATCCATTTTCCCTTGCTTTGCTGCTATTTGTGTAGGAGAAGACAGCCTATGATGATCCAAGCTGAATTTCAAGTGGTTTAGATTGTTGTTTAAATGAATTCCTGAAACAGAATAAAATAATGCATTTTATCTCTTTAAAATTCTTTTCATTTATTCATTACAAAGAAATTTACCTAAAAGAGAAAGCAAGAAATTGCCATCAGGTAATTTAAACTGTAATCAAAAAAAGGAACAAATTCTCTACTTTGAGATTACTCATCAAGCCATGAAGATAATTTCTTTAGCATCCATTACTTCCTTTAAACTTGCCTTACCTATCTTAAAAACTGAAAGATAGATACAGTATTAGAAGGGCAAGTTTGAGACCATGCAACCAGCAATCAAATAAATTTAAAAAAAATAAAGACGAGGACATATAGAATGGTTTTCAATGTTCCAATAGCAGTTTCTTCTCCCTGATTAAAGAGCCAGGCTTGTAAGAAACAAAAGATAAACATCACTTACTAGACCCGAAGCCATTATAAGAATATGCCAACTTTAATACTACCAACTAGACTGGATCAACCCACATTAGACTGAACAAAATATATGTTTGACAGGCACAATACTGGCTTTCAGAAATGCCCCAATGCAGAGCTCCCTGTCAATCAGAGCTATCTAGCAATTCGGCACTTAGCACAATGCCCTGCACTTAGTAGGAATTCAATAAATGCCTGACCAAATAACTATGCATTTCTTTAATCCTTTGGAAGTACAACCTACAGAAATGATACCCCAACTAGAGAATAAAAGAAAGAATCCCCTCCCACCACCACCATAAATACCACCAACACTTCCAGAAGAATTTTTTTAAATGGCTTACATAAAAGTATTCATAGCAGAATTCTGGCAATAACTTAAATAACAAGACTTACTGAACCTATTAAAATATATCAGCATTATAGCAATTTTAAATGATGAGTACATAGTTATTACTAAAATAAATTCCAGATAGAGTTTAAAAAAAAAAACCCAGCAACACAGAAACTAGAAATAAAAACAAATCTTTATCAAGGAAGATGGAAGAAAACTTTTTAAGCTCAAATACCATAGAAAAATCACAAAAGAAATAGGAACAGATTTCACTTCATAACCATTTTAAACTTTGGTATGAGAGAACAAAAGTAATAGAAATCTGAGTGTGAGACAACAAATGACCTCATTTCCCAGGTTTCTGGCAGAAGCAAAAGTGGGAAGAGCTCTTCTCCTAGAAGCAATCAGGATCCCTAATGAGATAAGGGGACGTCACTCAACTGCCCAGAAACCAAGCACTGTGTTCCATCATGGACCCATTTACTACCAGCTTTGTGACCTGGGGCTGGTCACTTAACCTAAGTCTCAGCTCCCTCATTTAGTAAGTGGGAAAAGTAGTAGCCTCATATGTACTGAACAGAACAACTGTTAAGGCCTTTAGAACAGAGGCTAACACACACTCAGTAAGTGGTGTATTCTTCAACAAAGGCACTCTCTGGCTAGAATGTGATAACCTTTGGACTCACCAAATTCACTTATAAATAAAAACTTAGTGTTAGCCTAAGCAATTGGTGTGGGAAAGGGGATCTGGGGCAATTTTCAGTTGAACAAACATTAACTGGGCTTTGCTGTATATCAGGAACTGTACTGAATTGCTGGGTACACAAAGATGAAGCAAAATGTGGTCCCAACGCCACAGAATTTCACAGCACGGTGGGAAGGACAGGGGAGACAACAAATCATTTCCACACAACATGCCAGTGCAAGAGATTAGCAGAAGCCATGATCAGAGCACGGGAGAGCAGAAGTTAGGCAGCCAGCCTGGCGGTGGGAAGAATAAGGAGAGGCTTTCTGGACAAGGTGATGATTGGGTATTTTTTACTGTAATGCAATAAAATTAGAAAGTAAGTTAAACAAACAAAGGTATATGCATAAAAATGCAACTGAAAGACAAACAAGAAAGCTCCTGGGTCAAAGAAGAATGAAAACCAAAATAATAGACTATCTACAAAATAATAATGTAAATATGAGTAGACCAGAGAAAATTAAATCCTAAATTGGCAGTAAAGACAGCTGACCAACCACTACACAGAATCACTAAAAGGACCAGAAACTAGAGGCACCAGAGGCCTCTCAAAGTAGAGGGTGAAGTAAAAGAGGAATTAAAATGAGGACTGTTGACAAGAGCACCAAGACCATTCAATGAGGAAAAAAACAGTCTCTTCAATAAATGATGCTGGGGCAGCTGGATATTTACATACAAAAGAACAAAGCTGGATCCCTACCTCACCATATACAAAATTAACTCAAAATGTATCAACAACCTAAATATAAAAGCTAAGACTATAAAACTCTCAGAAGAAAAGACAAGAGTAAATCTTCATGTCCTTGGATTTGGTGATGGATTCTTAGTGTAACATCAAAATCATGAACAACAAAAGAAAAGATAAATTAAACTTCATCAAAATCAAGAACTTGTATGCATCAAAGGACACTATCAAGAAAATGAAAAGACAATCTACAGAATGGAATAAAATATTTGCAAATCATTTATCTAATAAAGGTCTAGTATTACATATACTTATAAAGAATTTTTACAACTCCACAACAAAATGACAATAGAATTTTTAAATGGGTGAAAGACTTGAATAGATGTTTCTCCAAAGAGGATACACAAATGGCCAGGTACATAAAAAGATGTTCAACTTATTTGTCATTACAGAAATGCAAATCGAAACCACAACGAGATGACACTTCACACCCACAAGGATGGCTAGAATCAAAAAGATGGAAAATAACAAATGTTGGCAAGGAACCCTCATACATTGCTGGTAGAGAGGTAAAATGAGGCAGCTGCTGTGGACAACACTTTAGCAGTTCCTCAAAAAGCTAAAGAGAATTATGATATAATCCAGCATTTCCATTCCTAGGTAGATAACCAAGAGAACTGAAAACTGATACTTAAACAAATACTTATACACAAATATTCACAGTAACACTATTCATAATAGCCAAAAAGGTGGAAACAACCCAAATGTCCCTCAATGGATTAATGGATAAACAAAATGTGGTACATATAATGGAATAATACTCAGCCAGAAAAAAAGAATGAAGCACTGATATATGCTACAACATGGATGAACCATGAAACATTACACTAAGTGAAAGAAGCCAGACAGAAAAGACCCCATATCATATGGTTCAATTTATATGAAATAGCTACAATAGGTAAATCCATAGAGACAAGAATGTAGATTGGTAGCTGCCGTGGGCTAGGGGAGGACAGGGATCTGTGGACTGGAAGACAGTCCAGTTGAAGGTGAGGGTAGTGTATTCAAACAAGGAGGTTAAGTGAATGCCTCAGCCTCAGTAACTCCCTGAATATCAGTGATACCAGATGAAAACATATTATAGGGGTAGAAGGGGGATTACTACTCACAACAGCAACAAAACACCTAGCAATAACCTTGAAATGTACAGAATGTAAATGGAGAAAATCACATAACTTTCCTCAGGAACATAAAAGGCATGAATAAATGGAGACACCATGTTCCTGAGTGGGATGGCTCAATACTGTAAAGATCACACCCTCTCCCAGTTAATTCCATACACTTACTCCAATCTTAAAAGCATTATAATGGGAACTTGACGAAATTTTCTAAAATTTATTTAAAAGGATAAATAACAGGGGCCGGCCCGGTGGCACACTGGATAGTGCGCCACTTGGGAAGCGCGGCGGCGCTCCCGCCCGAGGGTTCGGATCCCACATACGGACCGGTTCCCGCTCACTGGCTGAGCGAGGCACGGGAGCGGCACCGAGGGTTGCGATCCCGTTGCCGGTCCCCAGTCCGGTACGGGGGCAACACTGAGGGTTGCGATCCATTGCCGGACACGGAAAAAGACAAAAAAAAAATAAAATAAAATAAAAGGATAAATAACAGCCATAAAAAATTAGAAACATGGGGAGGGTGAGGATTGTGTTAAAAGTAATGGTTTTCAAAAACGAGCAGGAGTAGCTATTCTTACATCACACAAAATAGACTGTAAACCAAAAAACGTAAAAAGAGACAAAGAAGGCCACTATATAATGATAAAGGGATCTATCCAGTTAGAAGACATAACAATCATAAACATTTATGCACCCAATACTGGAGCACCCAGATATATAAAGCAAACACTCTTAGACCTAAAGAAAGAAATAGGACCTAATAAATTAATAGTGGGTGCTCTGGACACCCCTCTCTCAGAATGGAACGGATCTTCCAGGCAACAAGTCAACAGAAACACAGGATTTAATCTGCACCTTAGACCAACTGAATTTGGCAGATATATACAGAACATTTCACGCAACAACTAAGGAATATACTTTCTTCTCATCAGCTCATAGAACATTCTTCAGGATAGACCACATTAGTTCACAAATCTAGTCTCAGCAAATTTTTAAAAACTGAAATCATTCCAAGTATCTTTTCAGACCACAATGAACTAAAATTGGAAATAAATAATAAGCAAAACTCTGGAAACTATACGAATACATGGAAACTAAATAATAGGCTCCTGAGTAACCTATGGGTCCAAGAAGAAATTAAACAGGAAATCAAAAAATTTCTACATACTAATGAAAACAAAAGATACATCATACCAAAACCTGTGGGATACTGCAAAAGCAGTACTAAGAGGCAAATTTACTGCAATAAATGCTTACATCAAATGAATGGAAAGCCTTCAAATAAATGACCTAACACTACACCTCAAAGAACCTGAGAAACAAAAACAATCCAAACCTAAAGGTAGTAGATGGGAAGAGATAAGCAAGATCAGACCAGAACTAAATGAAATAGACACCCAAAAAACAACAGAAAGAATCAACAGAACAAAAAGTTCGTTTTTTGAGAATATAAATAAAATAGACAAACCATTAGCTAGGTTAACAAAAAAAAAGAAGACCCAAATAGCAAAAATCAGACATGAAAAAGGAGACATTACAACTGATACCACAGAAATACAAAGAATCATTAGAGACTATTATAAACAACTGTATGACAACAAAAATCTGGAAGATACGGATAAGTTTCTAGACACATACAAACTACCAAGACTGAACCAAGAAGAGAAAGAAAACCTGAAGAGACCATTAACAAGCAAGGAGACTGAAGTGGTAATTAGCAATCTTCCAACAGAGAAAAGTCCAGGTCCAGATGGCTTTACAGCTGAATTCTATCAAACTTTCAAAGAGGAGTTAATACCAATTCTCCTCGAGATATTCCAAATAATTGAAACAGAAGCTATTCTCCCAAACTCATTCTATGAGGCCAACATAATTCTGATACCAAAAGCAGATAAGGACACAACAAATAAAGAAAATTATAGGCCAATATCTTTGATGAACTTAGATGCTAAAATCCTCAACAAAATATTAGCAATCAGAATACGGCAACATATTTTAAAAATTATACACTATGATTAAATGGGATTCATCCCAGGGATGTAAGAATGGTTCAACATATGAAAGTCAATAAATGTGATACATCACATCAACAAACTCAAGGACAAAAAACATATGATTATCTCAGTAGATGCTGAAAGAGCATTTGACAAAATTCAACATCCCTTCATGATAAAGACTCTCAACAAATTAGGTACAGAAGGAAAATATCACAACACAATAAAAGCCATTTATGACAAGCCCACCACCAATATCATTCTAAATGGGGAAAAACTGAAGGCCTTTCCCTTAAGAACAGGAACAAGACAAGGATGCCCATTCTCACCACTTCTATTTTACATAGTACTAGAGGTACTAGCCAGAGCAATCAGGCAAGAGAAAGAAGTAAAGGGAATCCAGACTGGAAAAGACAAAGTCAAACTTTCTCTATTTGAAGATGACATGATTCTATATATAGAAAAACCTAAAGACTCTATCAAAAAACTCCTAGAGCTGGTTAATAACTTCAGTAACATTGCAGGACACAAAATAAATGCCCCCAAATCAGTTGCATTTAAATACTCAAATAATGAACTAAAAAAAGAGAAATAAAGAAAGCCCATTTACAATTGTCACAAACAAAACAAAACACCTAGGGATCAATTTAACCAAGAAGGTGAAAGACCTCTACAATGAGAACTACAAACCACTTGTGAAAGAAATTAAAGACGACACAAAAAGATGGAAAGATATTCCATGCTCTTGGACTGGAAGAGTTAACATTGTGAAAATGTCTGTACTACCCAAAGTGATCTACAGATTCAATGCAATCCCCATCAAAATACCAATGATATTCTTCACAGAAAAAGGAAAAACAATCTTACCTTTCATATGGAACAACAAAAGACCCTGGATAGCCAAAGCAATACTGAGCAAAAACATAAAGCCAGAGGCATAACTCTACCTGACCTCAAATTATACTACAAAGCTATTGTAACCAAAACAGCATGGTACTGGTATAAAAATAGACATTCAGACCAGTGGAGTAGAATTGAGAACCCAGAAATCACCCATCAGGCTTACAGCCATCTGATATTGGACAAAGGCAACAAAAATCTATATTGGAGAAAAGACTGCCTCTTCAACAAGAGGTGCTGGGAAAACTGGATATCCATATGCAGAAGAATGAAACTAGATATGCATCTCTCACCATACACTAAAATCAACTCAAAATGGATTAAAGGCTTAAGTATAAGACCTGAAACAGTAAAATTACTGAGGGAAAATATAGGTGAAACACTTCAGCAACTAGGTCTGGGCACAGGCTTTATGAACATGAGCCTGAAGCACAAGCAGCAAAAGAAAATATAAACAAATGGGACCATATCAAACTAAAAAGCTTCTACATAGCAAAGGAAACAATCAACAGAGTGAAACGACAACCTACAGAGTAGGAGAAAATTTCTGATAACTATGCATCTGACAAGGGATTAATATCCAGAATATACACAGAACTCAAGAAATTATACAGTAAAAAAACCAAATAACCCAATTAAAAAATTGGCACAGGAGCTGAATAGACATTTTTCAAAGGAAGACATACAAATGGCCAACAGATACATGAAAAAATGCTCAACATCACTAGTCATCAGGGAAATGCAAATCAAAACTACATTGAGATACCACCTCACCCCAGTTAGACTGGCTATAATAAAAAAAGGCGGTGAATAACAAATGCTGGCGAGGGTGTGGAGAGAAGGGAACACTCCTACGCTGTTGGTGGGACTGTAAATTAGTACAATCACTATGGAAAACAGTATGAAGGTTTCTCAAACAACTACAGATAGATCTTCCATACGATCCTGCAATCCCACTTCTGGGTATATACCCAGAAGAATAGAAATCATCATGTCGAAGGGATACCTACATTCCCATATTCATTGCAGCTCTGTTTACAATAGGAAAGACATAGAACCAACCTAAATGTCCATCAATGGATGACTGGATAAGGAAACTGTGGTATATATACACCACAGAATACTACTTTGCCATAAAAAAGAATGAAATACTCCCATCTGCAACAACATGGATGAGCCTGGAGAACCTTATGTTGAGTGAAATAAGCAAAGCACAGAGGGATAAATACTGTGCACTTTCTCACTCATTTGTGGGAGCTAAGAGAAAGAAGGAAGGAAAAAAAGACCACAGTAGTGCATTGGTCTTGCAGAGGGAGAAAACATTCCTTGGGTTACAATGTAGAATGGGGGAAGGGGGAGGGGGAGGAAGGTGGGGATAACTGGGTGGGGGATACAGGGTACAGAAGCAATTTCTGGTAATGGGTATTCTGCCATTATGAATCTGGCCCTCACATCATGCCACGAGGGTGACAATCAGTTTTGTATCTCATGAATATTCATAATAAAATAAATTTTTTTTAAAAAGAAAGGAATGGTTTTTCACGTTCCCCTTAAACCAATGATTAATAATGCTGGCAGCATTAAAATCACCTGGGGAGCTCTTTTCTTTTTAAGGAGTGGGGAGACCAAAGCCCAGGCCCCAGCCCCCAGAAATATTGGCTTCACTGATGTAAGGTGAGTTCCAGGCATCTTTTTTATGCTTCTCAAAAGATTCCAGCATGCAATTGAGACAGAAGTCTCCAACCCATTACTAAAGACTGGACAAACTGAGATTTAATAAAATTGAGGCAATTAAAGGAATCCAAACTCAATCAGTAATTTCCTAGGATCTGAGTTCTGTCAAATCTGCCTCAAAAGAGGTCTCTCCCCTCTTCATCCCATCCCTCCTACTTGTGACTCTCATCAACAGATCGGTTTTAAACTGAATTCTGTTCTGTTTCATCTCTAAGCAAATGCAATTAAGAGAGACGTCCCAGCCACTGGTCTGACAATGGCTCCCTTGAGGCAACATGTATTCCTCATTGTTTTCCATGTCTTATTGCACCAGCCAGAACAGTCTAAACAATATTAAATAACGGAAATACAGTAGGAAGCCTTTTTTTTAATTCCTCATTTTAAAGTCACTGTTTTTATATGTATCCTTTAAATATAACGTTGGTCCATAAATTAGGGTTGTTTTTGTTGTATTAAACAATCCTATTTCTACATCTTAGAATTTAGGGCATTACCTTCTCCTCATTAAGCAGAAACCATTTTATCTTTGTATGCTTGGTACCTTACCCAATCAAAATGACTTTTTAATCAGAACTGCAAAAGTTTTGGCTACCTTAGTGGTAGCTTTTATTCCTTCAAAGAACCAGCTTCGGGATTGATCTCTTCCTACTGTTTTTATGTCAAATTTATTTATTAATACTTTTATTCAGCATTAAACACATGACAAAGTATTGGGCACACAAACTCCTGTTGTAATGAGGTAGATACAGAAGAACAACAAAAAAGGAATACAGAAAAGTATAGTGATTTATGAGGTATGGTAGTAGTACAGGAAGTGATCAACTTTGCTCTCTAAGTTATGGAAAGAT
This sequence comes from Galeopterus variegatus, assembly GCF_000696425.1. Lineage (NCBI taxonomy): Eukaryota > Metazoa > Chordata > Mammalia > Dermoptera > Cynocephalidae > Galeopterus > Galeopterus variegatus. The sequence goes on along the minus strand of NW_007727585.1, from coordinate 23,525 downwards.
CCTATCAAAAGGTGCTTAAAGTAGTCTTCAAGAGTAGAGTAGGGGAACAGCACAGAGCTATAAACACACACATGTGCACTAGAGACTGCAAGTAGCTTAAAGTGAACCTGCACAGGTAGAGAGAAGCAGCCGGTGAGATACACAAGGATGACACACCAGGCAGCACCTGTGTGCAGTATAAGGCGTGAGAACTGGGTAGGACGGGCAGTGAGGTCAGATGTTCAACACAGAGAGATCGGATTAAAGGTCCAGAAGATCACCATTGGCAATAAGGGAGATGAGGATTTGATTGCAAACAAGAAAAACAACTGTGAGATGATGAAAATCTGAACAGAGAGCAGTGGTGATGGACGGGGAGACAAAGATAAAAGACACAGGCACAGAAGAAACAGGCACCGATCGGAAGTGGGTTAACAAGCCCAGAAAGACCCCTAGATTTCTCACTTTTATTCTTTTCCTCCTACTTTTTTGTTAGCTTTTTCCCCCTATAATCAGAAAAGAAATGCTTAATTTTATCTTTTCTCTTTCAATAGTTTGATGAAAGTACTTAAAGCTCTGCCTTCATCTCTAAACACTACCTTGACTGTCTTCCAGAGATTTTTGTGTATTTTTTATTTTCACTATTAAATAAATAGCTCTTAATTACATTTTTTATTTATCCTTACAATTATTTTTTAAATTCATTTTGCATACACTTGTGTATTTCTTTGTATATCACTTTGCGACCTATTTATCCTCTAAATTGACAACTTTTAAAAATTCATTCAGATTTCCTTTATTGTACAGTTTTCCTGATTCACTAAAACTAGCAACTGTTCTACCTAACTATATTAATATTACTCATATCTTTTATGTCTTTAATTTTAATCTAACTAGTCATTAAAAGGCTAACAATTGCAAGTTTAAAAAAAAAACTCCCAAGAACTATTTTACAATTTATCATTTTTTTGTTTTTTTGAACTATATACATTGCTGCTGCTATTCAGCTTACAAAGTTCTTCATTATGATCATAATCATTACCAATGATTAATTTCATTAATCTCAAATCATCCTTTCTTATAATTTAATATTAAATATAAATATAACTGTACTTTTTAATAATTTCTATTTCCTTCATCTTTTCCATTTCAAAATACTTTTTTCCTAGTTACAAAAATGATACATGCTCATCATAAAAATTTCAAAATATACAAAAGTGTTTTAAAAATAATCAAAATCACCTGCAATTCCAAAACCCAGGTGCATCTATTATTAATATTTTGACATATTTCTGTTATTTTTCCATACAGCTACATAATTACATCTTAATAAAAATGTGACAATTATATTTTTTTCATTTAATTTTTATATCGCTCACATCTTCTTGTGTCCTTGAAGATTTCTCTTAAATCGTATTTCATGCCTATAAAACATTTCAGTGTTCAGATACAGCATCACCAGTTCGTGTATGTAGACTATCGTATTTTTTCACTATTTATAACCGTGTGGTGGCTATCCTGTGTATAAATCCTTACATGCATCTCCGGTCATTCCTTCAGGATTTTTTCCTAGAAATGAGGTCACTGAATTGAAGGCCTTAGGTATTTTTAAGGCTCCTGAATCATGCTGTCAAACTGTCTTCCACAAGGGCCGCACCAGTTCCCATTGCCAGCAGGAGTGTATTATTAGAGTGTCCTTCTCTCTGCAGTCCTGCCAGCTTATTATAAACTGGTTCAGAAGTCCAACTAATAAATGTTGATGGAAGAACAAAATTAGGAAATTGTCATTTGGTAACCATCCCTCTAACTGATTCTGGCAAGATGATCCAATGAATGGTAAGCCTAGGGGTGAAAGTTCACGGAAAGTTAAGGTATTTTCATATTGTCAAGGTATCTCGACACAAGATATTTGTTAGTTACAAGGGGGCAAGAGTGACTTTACAGTGAGGAAGCCTGGCAGACACTACCTTAAAGGGTTATCAAAGCTAGCTTCAATAGCAACAGGACATACAGGTGTCACATGCCTCCTGCTATGATGTCCTGGGAGGAACACAACAGCACTTCCACAGCATACTGCCAAAAATACCCAACCCGAATCTAATGATGAAATGTCGGTCAAACCCAAATTGAGGGACATTCTACAAATGGCCCATAGTCTCCAAAAATGCCAGTTATGAAAGACTATGAACTGCTCCTCACACATTCAAGAAGACCAAAGAGAAATGACAACCAAATACAACACGTGATTAGATGCTGCATCAGAAAATTTTTTTATTTTGCTGTAAAGTACAATAGTGGCACAGATGACAAAATATGAATAAAATCTGCAGATCAGATGGTAGTTCTGTGAGTCTGGAATTCAGGACAGTAGTTCAAGACAATGTCCAATATGCCATATATTTCTGATAACTATTCTGTCTGTTAGTAGAACATACAGTGACGACTTTCCAACCAACAAAAAACTATCAGGCTAAAAAAAACTGTAGTATTATATCAATTTTAATTTCCTCATTTTGATAAGTGTACTTTAGTTTTGTTAAGATAATAGCTTTGTTTTATGAAATACACAATGAAGTATTTAAGCATAAAGGATCAATACATCTGTAATTTACTCTCAAATGATTCAGAAAAAATTATAAACACACGTATGCATAATAGAGAAAGAGAAGAAATGTGGTAAGACATAGTAAAAAGTTAACAATTTGGAGCATCCGAGGGAAGGTATATCAGAATTCTTTGTACTACTTTTGCAACCTTTACCTAAGTCTGAAACTATTTCAAAATGAAAAGTTTCCAACACAAATAAATTCTGTACAAGTATTACTGTTTTCCTTCTTTGCCTATTAACAGGCAAAGCTGCACTTACCTTTTGTTTATAATTCCCTGATCTCTTTACCCAGAACTGTCATTCACTTAGTCTTCATTAATTAAGGTCCTACTGACACAGGAGATGCTCAGTTTTCCTGGGGCTGGGTTTCAGGCCACTCGCTTGGGTCTCAAACCACTCACGTCTGAGTCCTGAGCTATAGTTTCTTTTTGCACCTATTTTGGCGTAACATGCAGAGACTGAGACTGCGGGAAGCAGACTTAGTAATTCCAGTGGCTGAGCATGCTCAGTAGAAAGGAGTTTATCCTATGAACGACCTTCCACTGGAGGCACTGGACAGCACCTAGCATATTTAAATGTATTTGGTGGAATCTGACCAATAAGTATGCTCCAGAGACCATCTGAGCATGTGCACGGCTGGGTTACATAACCTGTTACATAACTGGGAACCACCCCTTAGTTGAATTTTCATTAGACAGCATGAATATATGTACAGAGAGTCAAGCTATAAAAGCAGAATCCAGGAAGAAGGCAGGGCTGTTGCTCACTCTCTCCCTGGAGCCAGCCTACACTTCACCTGTGAGGTGTGTATACTTTAGTTTTTGTGTTACACTTCCTTCAGCAGGCTGCTGCTCACTCTGGAGCCAGCCTGTACTTTATCTGTGAAGTATATATTTCTTCCTTTTGTATTAAACTTGCTGCGGCCACTGCTCTGTCTCTGGAGCCAGCCCGTACTTTCCCTGTGAAGTGTGTACTTATTCTGTATATTGAATCTCTTTTCACTTTCTATTCCAACTCTTCTCTTGAATTCTTTCCCATGGTGGAGTCAAGAACCTGGTAGAGGACGGGGTGGGTTGAGATCAGCCATAGGACCTCCTCAGACCCTCTCCTCTGGCATCACTGAGGCAAGACAGAATAGGGACATGCCCCAGGCAGGCTGTTTGTTCAGTCTGAACAGATATTAGCCACCTTCTCATTTTGCAGTCAATGAACCCATAATGAGCTAACACCTGCTGACAGCAGATTTACCACCATACCAATCAGCTTGCCCTTGTTCAGAACTCCGTGGTTTTCTGAATAGGAAACAAACCACAAAGACCACAACACATGCACACTAAAAAGGAACCTAGGTGCAAATGACTGAGAATAGATCTTCCATATGTGGTGCTACACCGAAAAAGGTGAACTTGAGGGAAAACTGACCCTGCTGCATGTGAGCTTTCCCTTCAGAGTCCCTCACCGCACATGCGAGAAAGCAAAAAGAGCTTGCACCAGCAAAAAGCACCAAAATCCCCTATTCTCCCCCTTTTTTCTTGAATATTCCTCCTCTAATTGAGAGAAACCCTCCCTCCCACAAAAATCAAGATATAAGCTCTCCCTGTAAAACCATGGGGCGCTCCTCACTGCGTTTACATTCGCTTTGCAATAAACTTGAGTTTGAGTGTGACTCTGCTGTGTGAGCTTGAAGTTACTGTTGGTTCCCAACAGGATTCCTCCCTCGAGAAATCCAAGAACCTGCATCTCTGACATCATTACTACCATATGTGAGGTACCAGGGAGGCCACTCAAAGGTAGAAGAGAGATAACCCATGGCCTTAGTATTAGTCTGTTTCTGTTCTTTATAAGAAAATACTGGGTATAAAGAAAACAAAATTTATTGCTTACAGTTTCTGAGGCTGGGAAGTCCAAAGTCCATCTGTGGTGGCGGCAACAGTGACCCAAGGGTCTCACATTGGAAGATGGTGGAAGCAGAGACAGCAGAGAGAGACAGTTCCTTGTGCACTGACCTTTTAAAGCCCTCAAAACCATACCCCTGACCACCATTTTTTATCCATTCACTACTGCATGGTCCTACAATCCAATCACCTCTTGAAGGCTCCACCTTCCAATTACCATAATAGGATTTCCCACTCTCTTAACAGTTACAGTGGGGGATAAGTTTCTAATACATAAAACTTGGGGGACACAATTCAAGCTTCAGTGAGTTTTGGGGGGACATAATTCATTCCACTACAGCCTTCTCAGTCTAGTGGGGGAGACAGACATATAAATATTGAGAACTATGTAATAAATATCACAATAATATCTGCATGCACAGAAGATCTGAGTCAGAGGATGAAGCCCCCAAGACTGTTAGTAGATATCCAAGAAGATTCCAGGGCTTGTGAGAAGACTGAAAGGAGCAGACCAAAAGGGGTGAGGAGCACATTTCGGGAAGAGTGATCAATATGTGGCACAAAGCCCCACAGGTGTGAAAAAACCATGCATCATCACTTTAAATCCTCCTAACACCTATGGAGCAGGTACAACTCCTCTCTCGACTGTGCCTGAGCTCTTAATCATAGTCTGACAGAAAAGTCATGAAGGACTTGCAGAAGAGGTGAGATCAAGGCAGGTGGAAGACCACTGCTCTATTCTAAGAAAGCAGGAATGGTCGTCTAAAATAAAAACAGCAGGACAAGTGGAGTGGGAGGGATGGATGTGGACTATTCGGAAAGCAAAACAAACCACAAGGGTTAAGGTGTGTATGGGGTGAGGAAAAGAAAGTTTGATTCTCAGGTATCTATCTTGGAAGACCAGATGGATGGCAGTGTCATTAACTTCAACAAGAAATATGAGAAACAAGCCAGTTTGAAGAGAAAAAAAATAGGTTTTAAACAAAGTTTGAGGTGTCTGTGGACAATCCAGGTAAAGATACTAAGACGTACAGGTCTGACGGCAGGAAGTGTGTCTGACACACTAATACACATGTGATATATGGGTGGTAGTTCAAACTAGGAGAGGTGATTACACAGTCTAGGGAGACAATCAAACTAAGATAAAGGATGAGAAGAGAACACTCTGTAACTCCAAACTAAGGAATGGGCAGAAGAAAGGTACCAGCCAAAATGCTGAGAAGGGAGGTTCGGGTGAGTGCCTGGGCCCAAGGTGGTGCCGGGGG
>NW_007727585.1:12720-17132 GCF_000696425.1 Galeopterus variegatus | reverse complement strand
GGGGGGGGGGCGGGCGGGCAGCAGCCCAGGGTAAGAGCAGCAACTGCAGTCCTCCCTGCTCCGAGACTCTTCCATTCTGTTCAAGTGCCCAAATACACCTCACTCACCCTGTTGACCTTATCTCCTCCTGTGCTGACATCAAGTCTTCTGGATCCAAACTACCTCGCCTTCCCGCTGCTCCAACTCAAAAGTTTCCATCTTCACCCACAACCCTTCTTCCCTGTCTCAGAAGAAAATGCCCCTTCACTTTTTAAAGACTGAGCACAATCTACCACCTATGCTTCATTTATACTAAGGCCAAAAGAGGAAGAGCTTCACTGACCCCTCTCCCTGACCTCCTGCTTATTCCTCATCCCACCCCACCTTGGCTTCTGCCCCTTCCACTCCACTGGAACTGCAAGGCCTTTCCTCTATACCTCTTTGCCTTTGGCAGCCTACTCATACTTTACATTCAAACCTAATGTCACCTCCTCTGTGGCATCATCTAATCCATCCCAAGGCAGTTCTAGTGGCTCCCTCTTATGTTTTCCCCAATACTTAATACTTTATTTGGGGTAGTGATAATACTCCTACACAAACTGACCAAGGCTAAACCTTACAAGGAGCTCATTAAATGGTGAGCTGTTTGAGGGCCAGAGCTTGGTCTTCTTTATGCTCATCAGTACCTCCCATATTATCTTTGCTAAGTAAGTTCTATAAATCTCTGTTCAATTAGTATCAAAGACCTAAAATATACTTTTATACTTACCATTCATGCCAATTATGGTACAAGTTATTTGACAGGTGCTCAAAACACCTGTAATTGATAGATTCATTTATTGCTGAAGAAAAGGTCACCTAAATGTGGGATTACCAATAACACAACACTAGAAGCAATAACCAGAAACATGAAAATAGTTTCCATTCACTGAGGGCTTACTATGGCCAGTCGCTGTGGAACGTCTGACATAACCGATCTCATACAATCTTGCATCAACACTACAAGGTAGGGTTGTTACTCCCACACTTCCCATAAAGAAACTAAAATTCAAAGAAACAGGGCAAGATGGTAAGCAGCAGTCTGTCCCGGGTCTGACGCGAAGTGCACATGCTATTCTCCCTTGGGCTAACACAACTGCTAAGGTGTCCACCTCTAGAGGGCTGCCCACAGCTCTGGCCTGGACCCTTAAAGAAAAATCCAAAGAAGCTTCTGCTATTTCAGCTATCCTTTTCACACAAGCATTAAGAACTTCTGTGTATCAAAGGACGTTATCAGGAAAGTAAAAAGACAGCCTATATACAGAATGGGACAAAATATCTACAAATCATGTATTGATAAGGGTCTTGTAGTGGATTGAATTATGTCCCCCCAAAACTCATGGAAGCTTGAATTGTGTCCCCCAAGTTTTATGTATTAGAAACTTAGCCCCCACTGGGATTGTTAAAAAGGTGGGAAATCCAGGGCCGAGCCCGTGGCACACTCGGGAGATTGCGGCGCTGGGAGTGCAGCGACGCTCCCGCCACGGGTTTGGATCCTATATAGGAATGGCCGGTGCGCTCACTGGCTGAGCGCGGTGTGGGCGACACCATACCAAGGGTTGCGATCCCCTTACCAGTCACGAAAAAGACAAAAAAAAAAAAAGCTTTAGGGCCGGCCCGTGGCTCACTTGGGAGAGTGTGGTGCTGATAACACCAAGGCCACAGGTTTGGATCCCTATATAGGGATGGCCGGTTTGCTCACTTGGGAGAGCATGGTGCTGACAACACCAAGTCAGGGATTGAGATTCCCTTACCGGTCATCTTTAAAAAAAAAAAAAAAAAAGGTGGGAAATCCCATTACAGTAATTGAAAGGTGGAGCCTTGAAGACGTGATTAGATTGTAAGACCAGGCCATAGTGAATGGATCAAAAATGGTGCTCAGGGGCATGTTCTGAGGGCTTTAAAAGAAGGGGAGAGTCTGTCTTCCTCTCTCTCTCTTGCTCTCCCTGCTCTCTCTGCTTCCACCACCTTACAATATGAGACCACTGGGTCACTGTCACCACCACCAGATGGACTTTTGGACTTCCTAGCCTGAGAAACTGTAAGCAATAAATTTCCTTTTCTTTATAAATTACCCAGTTCCGAATATTTTGTTACAAGCAACGGAAACAGACTAATACAGGTCTAATATCCAGTAGACCCTTAAAGAATTACTACAACTCAATAATAAAAAGCAAATGATGCAATTTAAAAATGAGCAAAAGACCTGAATAGACATTTTTCCAAAGATGATACACAAATAACCACCAAGCACATGAAAAGATGTTCAACATCATGTCATTTACAAAATGAAACCCAAAACCATAATGAGATACCACTACTCACCCACTAGAGTGGCTAGAATCAAGAAGTCAGATAGTAAAAACAGTTGGCAAGGAGGCGAAGAAACCAGAACCCTCATATGCTGCTGCTGGAAATGTAAAATGGTGTAGTTGCTTTGGAAAATGGTCTGCTAGTTCCCCTGATGATTAAACATAGAGTTACAATATAACCAGTAATTCCACTCCTAGGTAGGTACCTAAGAGGAATGAAAACATGACCACACAAAAACATGGGCAGGAATGTTCAGAGCAGCATTGTTCATAACAGCCAAAAGGAGGAAATAACTCACGTGTTTACTAAACGATAACTGGGTAAACAAAATATGATACATACAGACAATGAAATATTATTCAACCATAAAAAGGAATGAAGTTATATATGCTACAATATGAATGAACCTTGAAAACATCATGCTAAGTGAAGCCAGTCACAAAAGGTCTCATATTCTATGATTCCATTCAAATGAAAATCTAGACCAGGGAAATCTACAGTGACTGAAAGTAGAATAGTGGTTGCTTAGGGCTGGCAGGATGGGAGACTGCAGGGGGCCTGAGGGAGACAAAGCAAGAGCTAATGAGACAGAAGCTAGAGAAGTAAATTCTCAGCAAACAGCAGGGCAAGCGGAGAGCACACGGCATGTTTGAGAAATAAAAGAGCAACTTGGAATAGAATACATGGGGAAGAAGATGGAATATAGTAGAGAGGCTGGAAAGAAAGGCAAGGACCAAATTGTGAGGGTCATGCATTCTTCCAAGATGTTCAGATATAATCCTAGACAAGGGGGAACCACTGGTAAGTCAATACACACAAAATATGATCAGAACTGTGTACAGTCATCCCCGGGTATTCGTGGGGGAACTGATTCCAGGATCCCCCACAGATACCAAAATCTGAGGATACTCAAGTCCCTTGTATAAAATGGTGTAGTATTTGCATATAACCTACATACATCCTCCCATATACCTTAAAACATCTCTAGATTACTTATAATACCTAATGCAATGCTGTGTAAATAGTTGTTGACTGTATTGTTTTTTATTCATATTACTTTTTATTGTTGTATTGTTATTTTTTTTTTTCCTGAATATCTTTGATTCGTGTTTCTTTGAATCCATGGATGCAGAACTTGCTAATACAGAGGGCTGACTGTATTAGAATAAGTTTGCTGGCACTGTGGAGAAATAACTGGACAGAAGAAAGTCCAGGGACAAAAATAAAAGTAAAGAAATTATGGGCCGACCCCGTGGCTCACTTGGGAGAGTGCGGCGCTGGGGGCACAGTGGCGCTCCCACCGCGGATTCGGATCCTATATGGGGATGACCGGTGCACTCGCTGGCGGAGCGCGGTGCCAGCAACACCAAGCCAAGGGTTACAATCCCCTTACCGGTCACAAAAAAGAAAAAAAAAGAAATTACTGGAAAAGCCCAGGTGAGACTGGTCTGAACTGTGTCAGTGGCAGTAGAATGAAGGGAAAAAATGGAAAGTGTGCGATCAGGTCTGCGTGAATTTTGAGGGAGAAGTCACAAAGCTGGGATCCAACCTGAGTAAAGCGAAGGATGGTGGTTCCATTATTCCATAGAGGAAAAACAGGAGGAATGAGAATAAGAAAGAAATGCTGTGTTAGATGCCTGGAAGCTTTCTAAGCGGAAATTCCAGTACACAAGTGGAAGTTACAGAATGGAACCAGAAGAAAAGTGGGGGCTAACGGGAGAATTCAGTGCTAAAAATCATGGCAGTACAAAATACTGATACAACTAGGGACAGCAGCAGTTCTCAAACTTCACTTGCATCAGAATCACCAAGAGCCTTGTGAGCCCTGCCCCTAGAGTTTCTCATTCACTGGGTCCGGGGAGGGGCCCAAGAATTTGCATTTCTAACCAGTTCCCAGGTGACAGTGACACATGCATTAATAACTACTGGATTACAACAAAAAGAAGAGATGCCCCAGGAAGAACCATGAAAAACACGAAGGTCAAGAACTAAGTTTGAGGGGCCGGCCCGGTGGCGCACTGGATAGTGCGCCGCTTGGGAAGCGCGGCGGCGCTCCCGTCCGAGGGTTCGGATCCCACATA
>NW_007727585.1:0-11750 GCF_000696425.1 Galeopterus variegatus | reverse complement strand
CTCCCGCTCACTGGCTGAGCGAGGCGCGGGAGCAACGCCGAGGCTTGCGATCCCGTTGCCGGTCCCCGGTCCGGTACGGGGGCAACACTGAGGGTTGCGATCCGTTGCCGGACACGGAAAAAAAAAAAAAAGAACTAAGTTTGAGTTGCTTGGAAATTCTGAAAATCAGAACAGCCCCATAATCCTCCAAACGTAGTCGACAGACAGGCTAAGTTCCAAATTACAGCCCAAACTGCAGTAGAAGGAACAGTATTTTGTCCAGAGTTTTACTTTATTTTGCTACCCATCAATGAAGAGTTACATGCAAATTTCTTAAAACCAAGTATCAAGAAAATATTCTACAGCAAAGATTTTAAAATGTAGGTAAGCATAAGAGCTAGTAGCAAAATACGAGGGGAAAAAAAAAGCTATGGCATAATATATCTCTCCGAGTGCCATCATAAGATTCTTAAAAGGCCACTTAAGGGAGGACATAGTCAGTCTTGAGTCTCAGTAAGGGGTTGTCCCAACTATGAACATATCTTTGCCTAAAACAGTAATAGCTGCCATCTTCTAGGGAAATACGTTATAAATAAAATTTATACCATCATAAAAAAAATCACTTTATGTGTACTTTACCACAATTTAAAAAACATGATGCCATCATATAATAGACATCTAAAAGGGTAGACAGCTCTTAAACATGCAAATCAGGCAGTATTACAGCAACAGGTGCTCATTTACCTCTTTGACTGAGTATTCCTTCAGGCCTAAATATCTCTGGAGTCTCAAAGGCAAAAATGCAGTCGCTTTCGTGGACTGTTTCCAGGTCGTCTGTATCACAAAAGGAACGATGGAACCCATCATAGTACATTTCTGTTAACACAATCTAAAAATGGGAAAAATGTAAATAGTTGGGTAACCAGAGAGTCAGTACAAATTGATCTCCCAATTGTATTGTAAGCTTCTCCAGATGGTTGGGACTTGCAGTGGTCTGAGAGGACCTCACAGAGCCCACATCACCTACCTTTAATGAGACAATCTTGGAAGCACAATATCCTCTGTAACTGGGTACCAAACAACACACTCTGATTTCAGAACTCTGTGGCACCAAACCCAGAGTTCCTCTAAATCCTGGTGTAGAAGGGACCCAGGAGGTTATTAAAATCCAGACCCTTTCTTTCACAGGAGGAAGAGAGGTCAAGAGACTTGGCTGCAGTTCTACAACCATAGGCAACCCCGTCTCACGCCAAGGACAGAGTCCACATCTGACTCAGAGACTTTCTCCCACATCGTTAAATTTTCTTCTTTTCAGGTTAAATGTCAAATAGCTATAGATATTTACATCGGGAAAAAATGAAATCAACCCAAATGTCCAACAATAGTGACAAACTAAATATATTGTAGACCTACTGGAACTATAAAGCTATCAAAAAGAATGAGCTAACAAGGAAAGATTGAGGTAAATAAAAAGCAAGGTAAAAAACAATATGTGTAAATGATTCTATTTTTATAAAATCATGTGGTGTATGCAAAGAAAGAAATCTGAATAAATACTGTATAACACAGTATTACAGTTAGTAACCCTAGTACTATGTATGAGATATTTTCATTTCGTTATATTTCTGAAATGGCTGAGTATTTTACAATAAAACAAAAACAAAAGATGGGAAGAAAAACAATGGAGACATTTAAAGACTTCATTACATGCTCAGCAGCACTATGTAGTGAAAAAGCACTGGATTGGGCATGAGGCAGTTCCAGTCCCAGCCTGACACCAACCAGTCCTGTGACCTTGAACAAGTCATGGTTTCTCCAGGCCTTCTTCAAATGAGGGGGTTGGAGTGGATGCATAAAGTCCCCTCTACCAGCACTAACATTCTACGCTTGTCTGTGAGGCAAAAGGGGACAGTGGCATATTCCAAAAATAGTCCAGGAAAAACGTTCCTGGCTCATTTTCCTTCTAATGAATTTAATGACCATGTTGTTTTTCTGCTGGTGAACAAGCAAGTATAATTTACTCTCCCCAGCAAGGTGAAGTTCAAAAAGCAAACCTGTAATTATTTCACCTATTTAAACCACAGGCGAAAAGAGCCAGACAGCACTGGAAGCTTTAAAGATGCAACCAGATTTGTGCTGGACACCACCAGAGATTCCCTCCCTCTCTGTCTTTCCCCTCATTCTGAAGGGGAAAAAAAGAATCAATGAGCTCTTCAGAGTAAGGAAGAACACAAACATTTCATCAGTGTGCCAGTACCCGGCCTAGGAAAATGAGATATTTGCTGTATTAGGGCAACACTGCTGGTTGTACTTGTTTTACTGTGGCAACTTCCGAAGTGAGGCTACATGAAGCCAAAGTACAAAACACCTTTATTATTCAAGTGATTACACAGCAGCTTCCAGAAGCTATCTAGGGAAAAGCTGTTTAGCCACTGAGTCATCTTTTCTTAGTAAATCTTAAACAAGAAATATTTTTCCAAATAAAATCATAATAAAGAGTTAAGTAAAAGCTATATGCAAAAAATATGCCAAGTCACAAACAGGCCAAAAGTATTTTTGGTCAATTTAAACATAGCTACTAATCAAAGGAGGGCACAACTTCCTCCACAAAAAGGAGGGCACAACTTCCTCTTACCTAAACAAGGTAAGAGACTCTGGTCTAGCTTTAATAAGAAAATGAAGCACATTGAGCATCTGTTAGGTACAGAACACTGTACTAGCAACATGATGTCCATTCCCAACACCATAATGGGAAGGGGTTTTCCAGAGTCACTGCTTGAGTTTTCCAAGCCTCTTTGACCATCACATATCACAGGATGATCATTCTACCATCCACACATGCACCCACAAGAATGATTTAAGAGGGGTTAAGTAATTATACTTAAGAAACAAAGCTACAAGAAAGTCTCGGTGTAAAGTCATAGTTTTTGCTTTTAAAAACATACATACAATTAAATGAAGCATAAAAAGTTTCTCTATATATTTTATTCTTGTGGGTCTTTATTTTCTTCCCCTCAACACTAGATGCAACTGGTTTTAAATTTCTATCTAACCATATTTTGCAGAGAGAACTTTAAAGAAATTCCAGAAGAACAGAAAGCAATACTTTTCTGGCTCAGGTATAATTGGTCTTAGCAGGCTTATTACCTGATCAGTAGGGATCTTTGTTTCCATAGACACTGCTTCCCGAAGCCTGGAGACATTCCCAGACAGAGGTACGGCCACACCAATCCTCATGCAGTGAGAACATTTCCCTTGATACACTACGGTGACATAGAGAGGCCTGTGCAGATCAAAGTCAGATCTTCTCATTAGTCACTTATTTCAACTAAAATACAGAAGAAGCAAAACAAACCTGATCTGAAATCTACACAAAACTGAAGCTAACCCACACCTTTATTTAGGAGCCAAATGGAAAAACTTCATTTGGACCTAAGTAGAACTATCAAACAATAATCAAGAGATCTTTGGAACAGGCAGTCTTCATAAAACAAAAATACGACATATTCAAATTTGGTTCTGTGCTCTGTGTTTTCTTTAAAACAAGGATTAACTCCTGGAAAGTCTGAGAAACAGTTCAAGAGAAAGCAACTAATTAAAAGTGCAATGTAAGGTCTAGAGAATCCAGAAGGCACTCAACAAACCCTCCCCCCATACTGTTTGTGGATGTCCAACTAAACCAGACTACAGCACTCGCCTGCCTGCCTGCCTCATGTGCCTGCTCACCTTACAAACTCAGGCATTTATTTCTGTGTGGTTTTAACAATGCCTGCATTCAATTTTTAATTAATCCCATTACTTGTCTAATAAGTAAGAAGAGCTAATAGGAGCCTACAGAGGAAAAGGAACACCGAACACACCTCACAGTCTTAATCTTACTAAATCTGTTTTTACCTTGTATGAGGAAGAGGAATTGGCAAAGAAATGCAGAGGAAAGGGTCAAAAGTGTTGCTCTGTTTCTGACAATGAGGACATGTCAAAGATGATCTTCAAAAACAAAAACATAAGACACATTAAGATCACCCAGAACTAAATCAACAGACAAAATAAGAGGGAAAATTTGATTTGCTCATACCTGTACTGGGCTTGAAAAAGTTCTTGTACAAAAGTGCTACAGACAGGAAAAGATGGTCCCTCAGGCATCATATCAGCCTCTGATGGTGGCTAAAAAAAAAAAAGGAAAAAAAAACACAATTTCACAGACTATAACCTCTTCATGTCCCTCCACCTAACAATTAGTTCCTGAGCATCCGCTACCATGTGCAGAGAGCACTGTCACAGGGCAATAAGATACAAAGATGAGACACAGTGCCTGACACGAGCACGTCTCAATCTGGTGGGAGAGTCAGCCACACACATATAGTCATGACAGTACAGTGTTTTCAGGCACAAAAAGACCTTGAATCAGAATAATTACAACTTATCAAAACTAGAAATTTGAAATTTGAAGTACAGAACAGAATTGTCAAAAACTTTAAAAGCTATGTGAGGAAAGCAACCCTTTCATCTTAATTTTTTACATTATATAAATCATTTTACCCATCAAATTAAGGCTACATGTATAAAAATTGAGGATAAATCACTATGTTTCTCAGTAAGAACATTCTGGGGGTTCAGTTCCTATGCTCAAATCCAATCCTAACAACAGAGACATCTACACATTTCCTTTTTGATTGTGTATCCATTCCAGTGATCTATAGGGTATATGTCTTATTAGAATAAAAAGTAGGGCCGAGCCCGTGGCGCACTCGGGAGAGTGCAGCGCTGGGAGCACAGCAGCGCTCCCGCCGCGGGTTCGGATCCTATATAGGGATGACCTGTGCGCTCACAGCGCTCACTGGCTGAGCGTGGTGCGGCCGGTCTCAAAAAGGACAAAAAAAAAAGAATAAAAAGTAAACATCTTCTGCTTAAAAAGCTAAGTGAGATGGAATCACTTGATTTTAGTCAAAGTTCGTCATATACTCAAATGCTTCCCCTCTCACGACCATAAATTCCTTGCGGACAGTGTCTCATATCTTACTCAGCACAGTAGTAAACAAGGTGAACTCTCTTTTAAGTATCCACTGAATTTTACACTCGTCCAGAGCTCAGTCAATTTCACTATATTAACTCAGCCAACCGCAACAAGTCCTCAGGGGCATTCAGTTGGGAGAAGAATCTACACTCTCCTCACTCCAGTGGCTGGTGCTCTCTGCTCCCTGACTGCCCTGGCGGAGTGTGCATCCTCACCTTCAGAGGGGGCTGGCTACCCTGCTTCACAGCATGATTGAGGTCTTCATGAACTCGGTCCAAAAGCCACAGCAGAAACTCCTGGGCATCGTGCTGGGAATTTCCCCGATACTGCAGTGCATTCTTTGACACAATACTCTATGCAGGTAAATAAAATGAGTACAAACAGTTGTGAGTTCCTGGCTTTAAAGATAAACTATTTATTCATAATCCCCAAAGCAGGATGCAAGATCTTAAGGGTGTTAGAGAGTACTACCCGGAAGGACAGCCTAAAAAAAAAAGATGCTTATTGAAAGAAACCTCACCTCCAGAAACAGGTACCAAAAACCTTAAAATGCACTTATCCATCATTCCTACTTTTAGGAATACATCTAAAGGAAAACATCAGGCTAGACTTTTAAGAAGATATTCATCAGAGTTTGTAACAGCAAAAAATTGGTAATAACCTGAACATCTTAAAATTGGAATTGGTTAAATTATGGTACAACTATATGACATAACCACTCTACATAGTACAGCTATATTAAGTCAAAAAGGTTATAAATCAGTGTGAAGTGTCAATGTATTCATGTAAAAAACTGTGTGTCTGTAGACGCTTAGTAGAAAAAGTTCTAAAATGACACATACAAAGATATTAAGTGCTATCTCTAGGTGATGGAATTAGAGGGTTTTTTTCTTTCTCACTTTTCATATTATCTAAATTTTCTACAATGACTATATATTACTTAAAGTAGTTAAAAATTTTGTTTCAATCTTACAATAAGATTTATTTAAGTTGATTTCGCTAAAATGGTAAACTTTTATGTAAGATACACTACAGCTTCAAGATTCACCACTCATTCAACTAAGATTTAATAAGTGCTCAAGGTGCCAACAGCCTAGTGAGGGGCAAAGGGAAAAAAGTCTGCTTAAAGAACAGCTTGATGAGGATGGTAAATGGTAGGAGCCCAGTTTCTCACAGTCAGAGGGGAAGTTGCAGATAAACAAGAAGAGAAGGCTGGACTACATCAGTTGGAGATGTCACTAGGAATTCATATTTAGCCTAACACAGATAAAGATTAGCAGATAAATAATTACAGATATTTATGTATATTTGGATCCATATACATACATATTTCTTAGCTCTGTTTACTGAAAGGCACAGAAGCAGAAATACCCCAGGAACAACATGCACACCCAGCACCCAGATTGTAGTTTCAAACACCATTCTCCAATAAAAAACGAGAGCTCCTTGGAGAAATGGCTGATTCAAAGGCTGGGACAGGGGCAAGTCAAAGGGACATAGGAACCAACCTGAAAGAGCTCGCAATAGCCAAGGCTGGAACAATTTGAGCAAGAAAATAAAAAACATAATATTGGATTCTAAGCCAATGTGAATGAATGAGTCTACACTGATATAATTAAATAACTGAGTGAATAAATAAGTGAGGAAAAAGACACAAATCTTTCTTTTGGAGGAATTCCAAATAATTTATGTCAATAACCTTCTCCGGGAAGTAGAGCTTACCGCCCCAACACTGATTGTGGGCTCTGATACTGACTTGCTTCCAGAGACAAGAGTATGGAAAGAGGGTTAGAATGTAACTTTACAGTGAAGAAAACTGGCTAACATGACCTCAGCTCCGCTGATCAAGGTTAACATTACCAATGGTAAGTCACGTTGCTTATACACACCCCTGATATGATGTGATGAGAAGAACATTTTACCTCTGTGTTCTTCCTTCCAAAAACTCATGACCTCAGTCTAGCCATAAGAAAAACATCAGAGAAAACCCAAATTGAGGGACATTTGCAAAAATAAAATCTGACTGGTGCTACTAAAAACTGTCAAGGTCTTCAAAGATAAGGAAGGTATGAGGAACTGTCACAGACCAGAAAAGACATGATGGTTAAATGTGATGTGCTATCCCAGATGGGATCTTGGAACAGAAAAAGGGCACAGGGAAATAACTGGTGAAATCCAAACAAAGTGTCAAATTTGGTCAATAGTAACATACCAATGTCAGCTTCTTAGCTGTACCAAATGTACCTCAGCGACATAGTATGTTAACGACATAGTATGTTAACAATGGGGAAACTGGCTGTGGCCTTTGTGGGAACTCTCTATGCTACCTCTGTAACTTCTCTGCAAATCAAACTGTCCTAAAATAATTTTTAAATGAATATATAAACCTTTCATAAATTTTATAAAAGGAGCCCTCCCAAGAAGAGATGTCATTTGAGCTGGGCCTTGAAGGATAAAG
The DNA here is from genome assembly GCF_000696425.1 of Galeopterus variegatus. NCBI lineage: Eukaryota > Metazoa > Chordata > Mammalia > Dermoptera > Cynocephalidae > Galeopterus > Galeopterus variegatus. The sequence goes on along the minus strand of NW_007727585.1, from coordinate 4,299 downwards.
AGGCAGGGATTCGAGCTAAGGAAGCAACATGTACAGACACACAGAGGGGTAAGAAACTGCAACACTGTCATGGAAGACCAAGACATTCAATAGGACTGATATTCCAGGACTGTCAGGCAGACCAGGATGTGAAGAAACAGTACAGACAGAGGCCAGGCCAGGGAAGATTTTAAAGGCCACTCAAAGGTAGCACAGGGAGCCAGTAAAAGGCTCTAAGTAAACCGGTTAATTAAGATCATGGGCTTTGGAGATTACAGCCTGGGTTCAAATCCCATTTACTATTTCAGAGGCCTGGGACTACTCCCCTCCAAAGTAAAAAGGATAATAATGATTCAGTGTGGTGGTTAGATGACTATTTTACACGCAGAACATTTTACATGCAGATGAGATACAATGAGCACTCACACTTGGCTATGAGTGTTGTATTTGGAAGTAGGGAGAAAGAAGGGGAGAGAACTCACAATCGGGAGTCGTTTGGAGACAAACGATGAGGCTGGAAGTAATGAGGGTCTACGCTAAAGCATTGAGGACAGAAACGGAAAGGCAGATCTAAGAGAGATTTAGGAATTTAAGTGGTAGAATCAATAGGATTTGTGACCTAATGAATGCGGAGAGTGAGGAAGGTGGCATTAATGTCACCCAGGTGCCTTCACTGGATAATGGGTAACTGGTGTGACCCTGCATCAAGACAGAAAATAAAAAAGGAAGAAGTCTGGGAAAGAGGGTAACGAGGTCCCTTTAGAATCCACTGAATTTAAAGTTCTACGGAACTTCTTAGTGGAAATATCTGGTATTAAAAAAAAAAACTGAAAAATACAGACCTGGGGCTCAGTGAAAGAGACAAGACAAAAAATGTGGGAGCCAACAAATGGGTGGTGAGTATGGCTGAGACTGCCCAGGCATAGTCATGAGACCAAGCCAAAGGACACCTACGTTTAGGGGGAGCCTCAAAGGAGACTAAGAAAAAGCCATCGAAGACGTGTCAAGAAAATCAGGAGAATGGGGCCCCAAGAGTCAAATGAAGAGAGTTCCATGAAGGAGAGGGTGATCCATACTGCTAAAGGCTAAAGGATGATAAAGGAGGCTGAAGAACTAAAACCTTCCACTGTATTTCTAATTAAGATAATGATGATAGAAGTGAGAAGAAGAGACATAGCTGCCATTAGATTATGAAGAACCATCACAACTTGATGATCAATTAAATATGAATGATAAAAAAAATGTTGACAAAAAACTTGAGTATCATATGGGGGGTCAAAAGGACAGCAGAGGGCCGGCCCGGTGGCGCACTGCAGCAGTGCGCCGCTTGGGAGTGCGGCGGCGCTCCCGCAGAGGGTTCGGATCCCACATACAGACCGGCCGCTCACTGGCTGAGTGAGGTGCGGGCGCAACACCGAGGGTTGCGATCCCGTTGCCGGTACCAGTCCAGTAGGGGCGCGACACTGAGGGTTGCAATCCGTTGCCGGTCACGAAAAAAGACAAAAAGGAAAAAAAAAAAAAAAGGACAGCAGAGAGTACAAAGGTGTCAGTGGCAAAACTCACTAACTGAATGAATTGAGCAAGGGAGAGGAAAGACCCTGAAAACAAACAAGGTTCCAAGTGACTGGAAGGATATCACTTGGGTGTCATCTCAGAAACAGGTACACAAAAGGAAAGGAAGAACAGGAATGGGAAGAAGTCTTTATTACAATACAAAACTTCCCCCAAAGGTCAGGTGCCACCTAAATCAAAAATCCAACTTCTTTCTCAGTCTTCACCTCTTCAATATTCCTGTAGCAGTTTAAATACTTAACATCTTACTCCGTCTTGAAATGGTTTGGTTTCTGGCCTCATGTTGCCCTCATTTAGGAAAATCAAAACCAGAGCCGTTGGTATGTACAGTGGAAGAATGTGAGCTACTGAAGAGAAAAGATTTCCCAGTATAAAAAAATGCATCAAGGGCCGGCCCGGTGGCGCACTGCTACAGTGCGCCGCTTGGGAGTGCGGCGGCGCTCCCGCCAAGGGTTCGGATCCCACATACAGACCGGTTCCCGCTCACTGGCTGAGCGAGGTGCGGGCGCAACACCAAGGGTTGCGATCCCGTTGCCGGACATGAAGAAAGACAAAAAGGAAAAAAAAAATGCATCAATAGAAAATATCATTAGCACTAGCAATTAAACCTGTGGCTGACTCAGGAAAGTAGAGAAACAGCTGGCTGGTGCCATTAGATTGATGAATACAGAGAGAATCAGGAATGACACCAAGGTATTCTGTTTCTGACTGAGGTGGATAATAAAACCAGAAACAGAGGAAGAGATTAGGGGACTACAGAGTTTTGAACAAACTGAGTTTGAGGTACCTACATGATCCCAAGTGAGGCTAAGTATGGTGCTCACAAAAGAGATCTGGGCTGGAAATTTAAATCAGAGCAGCATATGCCTATCGTATGAGCACAGAGAGATAACCCAGGGAACATCTAGTGAGAAAAGAGGCAGCTGGGACAGAATCTTGAAGAATAATGGGATTGCTTGCAGAAAAGCAGCCCATGAGGAAGTACACCAGGAAGAGAGCCAGAAGAAAGTGGCATCATACAAGCTGAGGGAGGAGAAACCTCCAAGCAGAAGACGGAAGTAACAGTGTAAACCACTGCAGAAAAGTCAAGACAGGCACTGAGACAGGTCCTTCAGAATGGCAAATTAAGAGGCAGATTGCCCGTGCAATCTCAGTGAAGCAGAATATTGATCAGAGAGGGTTAGCAGAGAAGAAAAGGTAAGGAAATTGAATGACTTCCAGAAGACCATTCTTTATATCCAAGAAGCAGAGTTACAAGAGGAAGGAGAAAAGATGCTGTGACTATCTAGAGGGAAGTTACAGAGCAGAAGGACTTACATGCTAAGGGAAGGAGCTAACAGAAAGGAGCTATGTGAAGACATGATTCTTCAGGAAGAGGAGAAGGAGGGATTCGCGGAGGTAGAGGGATGAGCCTTAAACAGGAGGTGGGAGAGAGAAGAAAAGGAGGTAAAGATACTTAATGGATTCAGACAAGCCACAGACAGAAAGGCAAGGGAACTGATTTGGTGAGTTTCTGTATTGTTTGTTTTGTGGAGGAAGCAAAGGACGACTGCCAAGAGAAGTCTTAGGCACACAGCAGTGGTAACGACAAATCTATGGCATATAGTTAGGTCACACAAACTGCCGGAGTATAGCAAGCTTCTGCTCAGAAGCCTCTCTTATGTACTTCAATGAAAGAAAAAGAAAAGAAAAAAAGTTCCCAGCATATGCACCTCAAAAAACAAATTAACTAAAGTCAATCTTCATTATGTGTCATTCAAATTTTATACAGTGTCCATTCAAATTTCAGGGAGGAGACAATATCCAGTTCTTTATCAGAATTGCATTAAATTTATTCATGCCTCTTGCCACGACCACTTCAACTCATCCAGCATTTACCCACCAATCACTATGTACTAAGGCTGCTCAACAAGATTTTTGTCAGGCATGACTGAACAGGCAACAGGACTTCTACAGCCCTCCATAACAAGGGCAAAGACCGCTCTGGGTCAACCCCACCCTAAGTCACTGCATCACACTAACAAAAATTTAAGGAAAATAAAATCTCAGTGCACATACACAAATGCAAAAGCTCCTCTTTCTGCCTCTTTGGGCCCCTGACAATGATGACTTCTTCCTCCTGCAGACACCGAGGGGATGACTTATTTCACCTCCTCCCCAGACAAAACAAAACACAGAATAACCTAACAGCCAATTCTTTAGTACGTGTCACAGAAGAAAACAACAACAAAAAAAACCAGCAGAAGTCAAGAAACCTGAGAGCAAGGGCTGGCCAGGTGCTCAGATGGTTAGAGTGTAGTGCTGACACCACCACGGTCCAGGGTTGGATCCCTGTACCAGCCAGCAGCCAAAAAACAAAAACGCACAAAAATAAACCAGAGTTCAAGTCCTGGCTCTGCCACAACCTGCTGGCTGTCTGAGGCAACATACTGAACCTGTGGTTCCTGGTTTATCAAATGAGCGTATGAGACCCCTGGCACTCCAAATCTTCACTCAAGCTCTCCCCCAGAGTCCCTGCAAGTGATTCGATTTATGTTTTGGGTAACATCTGATGCTGCTTTGGTTTGCCTTTTATGATTTTTTTCATAATTATACCTTAGTCTATTTGATGTACTGAAATTAATCCTTATGTATTTCTGCAGTTTTTAAAAAGTTGATTTTCGAGCTAAGATGGCGACGGGTCTGGAGCAGCCGAGACAGGAGACAGCACGATCCTGAGAGCTGTGCACTGTGATACCAGAGTATTGA
>NW_007727584.1:378984-397755 GCF_000696425.1 Galeopterus variegatus | reverse complement strand
TAACTACATTGTATATTGACAAAATAAAAATTAAAAAAATAATAATAATAAAAAAAATAAATCGATCTATTTGAACTTTGAACAGGTACAGTATTTGTTACTGTACCATTCAAATGATGCTTAATATGACCACTTGCATTTCAACGCATATTTCAGTGGACATTATTGAAATCCACATTCATTGCTTGAGTATGTGAGGCTCGAGGAGTAAAGAGATGCATAAAATATGGTTTCTGTCATTAAGGAGTTCCCATTCTAGTAGGCAAGACAGAGAATAAACCAATAACCAGAACATCATGGTGCTTTGTATACAATATACCTTTTGTATATTATAATGGAGAAAAGAGTCAATAATCAGCTGACATCTCATCAGAAGTGACTATATTTGATTGGCGCCTTGAAGGATAAGTGGGAGTTAACCAGGCAGCGTATGTGTGTGTGGGGGGGGGGCGGGGGAGAGGGGGAATTAACTGTATACAATATACCTTTTGTATATTATAATGGAGAAAAGAGTCAATAATCAGCTGACATCTCATCAGAAGTGACTATATTTGATTGGCGCCTTGAAGGATAAGTGGGAGTTAACCAGGCAGAGTATGTGTGTGTGGGGGGGGGCGGGGTAGAGTGGGAATTAACTAGGCTGTGTGTGTGTGTGTGTGTGTGTGTGTGTGTGTGTGTTGGGGGGGTAGTAAAAAAGAAAGGGAAGGGTATTTAAAGCAGAATAAAATATAACATGCAGTCTAACTGTGAATCTGACTCTTTTAAACAGTGTATGGGAGCAACCTAGTCTTCTACTTCTTGAAATCCACTCCTCCACTTTCCAATCTAACTTAGTACAGAGCACATAGTTGATACTCAGTGAATATATTTGTTTTATGAGCAAATGGATTTATTTATTTGTACCCCAAAAGAAAAATTTAGGGGTTTTTTTGCAACGTGTTAAGAAATGTTAAAAACAAAAAACACTACAGGGTTACTTATAATATGGAGAACAAAACTATCTAAACATATAGTTATAGTAAATCTAAATGATGAAAAACCATTAGCCATTAAAAATGATGCTAAAAAGTTTTTAATGGCATTGGTAAAATGCTTAAGAGGTAATATTTTACAAAAAGCAGTATATATAACTGTGAGGAACGTTTTGTCCAATACTGTAGCCACTAGTGAAATGTGACTAGTCTGATTTTCTGATTTGAGATGTGCCTTAAGTATAACATATACAGGAGATTTATGAAGCTTACTTTGAAAAAAAGGAACTTAAAATATTTTATTAATAATTTTTAAAATGTTGATTACATGTTGACAAGATGGATATATAATTTGGATTTGATTTGGGTTAAATAAAAAATATTATTAAAATAAACCTACCTGTTTCTTTTTACCTTTTTTAACACTGTTGCCAGAAAATTTACATTTATATAAGTGGTTCACACTATATTTCTACTGAACAATGCTGCTATAGATATACGATCTCAATTAGATAAGAAACACATAGAAAACCAAGCAACATAAAAGTGGTTTTTGGGGCCGAACCCGTGGCTCACTCGGGAGAGTGCGGCCCTGGGAGCGCCAAGGCCATGGGTTCGGCTCCTATATAGGGATGGCCGGTGCAGGTGACACCAAGCCAAGGGTTACGATCCACTTACCGGTCACAAACAAACAAACAAAAAAAGTGTTTTTTGTCCCTGGATTGTGGGGCTATTATTTCCCCCTGTTCTGCATATTTTTACAACTTCCAAATTTTATTCATTGAGCACATCGTTTATAATCAAAAGGAGTAAACAGAAATAAACAAGACAAATAAAAACAAAGAGAAAAGAGATCTCAATTTGGTTCAAAAACTTGGTTAGTGGAGATGGAGAAAAGCAGACTGGGGATGCCCAAATGCCTTTCTGTCACTGGTAGAGGGTTAGTGAACAATGGATGCTGGCCAGCTGTTCTCTATCCTGACTGGAGACAGAAAAAAGTGGAAATGGGTGATAACCACAGGAGAAGGCCTGTAAGATAAATATAGGGAAGAATTTCCTGAAGCAAGGGTGTTTAAACTCTGGAATGAGCTATGGAGGAGCCTATTCCCCCAAGGTCTTTTAAAATACTGCAGATACCCACATACTTTGTGTGTTCCTTTCTACAGGCAAGGAGATGACTTGTCAAGGTTCCTTCTAAAATAACTATCTTAGAGTAAATAACTCCAATAAAACTTTCTTTTTCATTTATTTATTTTTATTTTATTTTTTATTTTTTAATTTTTATTGAGTCATAATTGATATACATATTTTTTGGGTTCAACATTGAGATGTGTTGATCAAATCAGTATTACTAGCATATATATCATTACAAATCGTACTTATTCTTTATGCCCCTTGTCCAGTCTCTCCCCACCCCCCTCTCCCTCTCCCCTCCCACCTCTAATTACCCTAGATTTCTTCTCTACTTCTGAAAGAATAATTGTTACTCTGTTGATTTGTTGCCTAGATGATCTGTCCAATGCTGAGAGGTATGTTCAGGTCCCTTAGTATTATCATAGAGCACATGCTTCTTCTGTCAGTCTGGAATGGGCTTTGTGGAGAGAGACATCCTATTCTTTTCTTTGGTCTCTGCTGGTGACTCTCCTTTTGCCAATGAACTCCAGTGGCTGGCGGACCATCTGCGTGGTGGTTGTGGCGTCTAACTGCTTTCACAGCAGCCATGGATACTGTGGTGGCTGTGGTGGGCCACCCACATGGAGGAAATGTTTTTGGCATGCTCCTTGGCACTGGCAGTGTGCCAGGTTGTGGGAGAGGGGTCTGGTCCCTGGCTCTATACCTCAGGTCCCTGAGGCACTAGTGGTGTGCCTGGTTGTAGGAGAGGGGTCCAGTCCCCAGCCCCATACCTTAAATCCCTGGGAAGGCCCTAAGGTGCTGGTGGTGTGCCTGGTTGTGTGTGGGGGGGTCCAGTTCCTGGCTCCATGCCTCAGGTCCCCAGGTGGGCCCTGAGACACTGGTGGTATGCCTGGGCAGGAACTAATTTTTTGTCCTTTGCTCATTTCTAAAGTGGGGGAACTTCCTGTTGGGACCAGTACTTGAGCTCTATGGTTGAGCTAAATTGCTGCTTTGCTGCTGATTCCCTAGGGAAGGCTTTATGTGCAGCTCAGGTTTTAATTGTTGACTTTATAGGTACTTACAGTTCTCGTGAGATCCAGCACACCTGAGTTGTGTAGAAACTCTGGTCTGGGCCTGAGTCTTTTCATCAAGCTGCACCCCATGCGATTCTATATTCCTGACCAGTCTCCTCTGAGTGGTCCTACACTGATTGGGGGGCAGATCAGCTGTCCTTGCTGTGCCCAGTGTTCCCTCGGCAGGCCCGTTTCCCCCTCCACCCGTACTGCAAACACTTCCCATGGGATGGGCCGTGCACAGGCCCCTTGCGATGACTCACCGGCCTCTGAGTGGCTCCTTTTTTTCAGTTGTTGTGGCTCCTCGCTCCAGTATGGGTCCATGGGACCCCTATTAATGGTCTTGCTGGCCTGGGGGCCACCAAGGCCCTCTTCTCTCCTGCTGCCTCCAAGCAACTCCACTCAAAGGGAACAGCTGCAGCTTTTGCTGGCTCCTGCTTTGTGCACTCAGCAGTTCCAGCCTTAGAGCAGTCGTGGCACGAAATGGTTGTAGCAGTTTTTTCTTTCTCTCATCGCGGCTTCTCTGGCCTTCTGCACTCCATGGGTCTCTCTTCTTCTTTCCCTGAGCTCTAGTGGCCCCAGCTTGGCTGTTGTTGCTTTTTTATAGTTGTAAATTGGTTGATTTGTGGGAGAGAGTGATGCTAAGGACCATCTATTCTGCCATCTTGACTAGAAGCCCTCTTTTTCATTTATTTTTGACTATGCTTCACTTTTCATATTAGGGATGCTGGCCTGAGAAAAGTACTCTCAAAGGCAAGCCTATCTGATACAGGTTCCTTAAGTAGTACTTTTGAGACTTCAAAGACAATGTTAGTTGATGGAAATTTAAAAACCAACTTAAGCTAGAAAACATGTTTTTTTAAGTCCCTTGGGGGTCACCTGCCAGAATGCAGTTCCAAATTCAGTACAAGCATGATGAAGGGAAGAGTGTAAATTTGTTTTTAAGAAGTGAGGCTTTTTAAAGATTTTAATACTGGACACTGCTTCATTTTCAAAGGTAAATGGTTTGGCTGAAAAGGATAGCTATCACGTCATCACTCTGATTTTTAAAAAGTAGACTGACTCACTTATTCTAGATTTTCATTATTTTCAGTTTTCTGAAAAAACATTTTTCTAAAATATGCTAAAGTTCTTATGTACTTTCTTCTACTTTTATTTAAAGCTGTTGCACTTGATTCTATTTACAAAAAGAAATGGATGAGTAGATCAGAAAGGTCAGCAGAAGCACTATTTGGAGACTTTACCACTAAAGTGAGATGATCTTACATAAAGCTACAAGTTGCTTCACCCAATATAAAATACTCATGTTCGTCAAACACTGGAAGGAATCTGGAGAAAAATTACAGCATGTTGTTGAATAGCCAAGGATACTTCTCCTTACTGCTCTATCTTCACTAAATTCACTGAGATTGATTCAGTCTCTTTAAAAATGGCTTGTCTGGCCCTAAAACATTAAAATCAGTCGGTCTAAGGTTGACCTCCATCATGGTAGCAGACTATTCACTAAAGCTGGATCTCAGACTCTCAGTCCCAAATGATAGCAAGAATGAACAATGCATAGGAATATTTTTGCAAGTCATTTCCTTCAAAATATTTAATTTGTCTTATCTACTCATTTATATTATAAACTATACAACTGTCAGCTAAGCAAAGGCAGGGCAAATCTTACACTTTTGAACCTTTCTTCGTCTCTTGAATAGTGCTATATACTGTATACTTAATGAATTATCAAATGCATAAATAATACTTGATAATACTTTGTATAGTTCTTTCTAGTTTATAAACTACTTTGATGGACATTATCTCGTTTGCTCCATACAACTATGCTTAGGAAATAGGACTATTAACTCCATTTAAAAAACTGATACTCAGGGCCGGCCCGGTGGTGCACTGCTATGGTGCGCCACTTGGGAAGTGCGGCGCCGCTCCCGCCGAGGGTTCGGATCCCACATACAGACCGGTTCCCGCTCACTGGCTGAGCGAGGCGCGGGGGCAACGCCGAGGGCTGCGATCCCGGTCCGGTACGGGGGTGACACAGAGTTGCGATCCGTTGCCCGACACGGAAAAAGACAAAAAAAAACCAAAAAAAAACAACTGATACTCAGAAATGATATATGAATATTAAGTGATAGAGCTGAAATCGGAAAGTTGCGATCCGTTGCCCGACACGGAAAAAGACAAAAAAAAAAAACAAAAAAACAACTGATACTCAGAAATGATATATGAATATTAAGTGATAGAGCTGAAATCGGAACCCATATTTTGATTCCCAAATCTAGTGCTCTTTCCTCTGTATCACACTGCCTTGCATGAAGGTGCTAGACAGTTTAAGCTTTATAATTGGGAATAATTAAACTTAGAATAAACAATTCCATGAATAAAACAGGAAAAATGGCTTTGAAACCTTGCTTTTATTATGTCTTCTTCTACAAACATGTTGTAGGCCACTCATGTGCTTCCTTCTTTGTTTTCTTTTTTTTTTAACCAATATAGTCGAAACATAATCATTTTTATTTCTTTCAGTCTTAAAGTTCTTAAATTCTTCACAAACTTTTCTGTTTCTTGACTTTTAGTTTACTCTCAGAAATAAATGGGGTAGGGTAAGCAACAAAAAATGTTTCCATCAGAACTGCTGCCTAAATTTTGCAGTGTATCTTCCCAGTGCTCTGGATTTGACTTTAGTATATTTTCCTGTGGAAGGTAATAGATGCTAAAATATAGGTGGCAGAGAGACAGGAGGGCTGGGGAAGGGCAGAGAAGGAACATAATGACCACTAACTAATAAGGGGCATCATAGTATAGTAAAAAGAACGTGGAACTAAGAGTCCAATAATCTGGGTTTCTGGTCCCAGTTCCATCACTTATTGTCATGTGATCTTGGCAAGTCACCCCTGTTTCTGAGTCTCAGTTTTCTCATCTGTAAAATAGTGATCTTTATTCTGCTCTGCTTCCCTCACAGGGTTGTTGCAAGCTTAAATAAAAACATAGCAAGTTTTGCAATTAAGAAATTTTTATTATTCATAATTTCTAACTATGGGTGCGGGTTACCTAAGAAGGTAGGTACAGATACCAAAAAAGGCTTGTAGGCAGATTTGTAGGGTACTAATAATCTCCAAGATTTCAGAAAAGTCTTATTAAGGACTTACGAAAGTGAGAGGAAGATGGTTAATATTATGTACCATTAATGTACAAGAAAGCATGAGACATTATTTAAAAATGTGAACAAAAACCATATTCTATACCTATTTGAAAGATGACTATAAAGAAAAAACAAAATACCTATAACAAAGAATGGATTTAATTTTTGAAACATACAGACAGTAACTATGATTCACCTATTCATTACATACACTGAGTACTACCAAGTGCCAGGCAGTATGCTGGGTACTTACATATTTAATCCTTATGGAAACACTATCAGGTAGGCACTATTATTCTCATTTTATTTTATTTTACTTTATTTTTTTGTTGGCTGGCTGGTCCAGAGATCTAACTCTGGACCTTGCTGTTATCAGCACCATGCTCCAGCCAACTTAACAGGGTAGCCCTATCTTCATTTTATAGATAAAGGGATTGAGGCAGAAGGCTTAAACTTGCCTGAGGACACAGAGACAGTAAGTGGTGGTGTTGGCATTTAAACTCATAGTCTATGCTCTTTCCACTTAACTGGGCCACTGTTTCTTAATGTACTCTGTTCCAGATCCCCAATCCTCATATGCCCAAGTCCTCCTTGTACTCCAGATCCACTCAAATGCTACCTCCTTAGTGAAAGTTTTTCCACATCCCTCATGCCAGGAAGTAAACAGCTTCCTCTGAATTTTCGAAATAATATTATATACCTTTCTTATAGCACATTGTACTTTCTATTTTTCTATTACATATTGTTTGTTCCTATTTCATTGCCTTGATTAAACTATAAGCTCCTTGAATGAAAGTTCAAGGAACATATTCCATGAGTAGAACAGGTCAGATGGCTTATTCATTCACTTGCCTAACGCTTCACTAATGCCAGGTTGGAACCACAGAGATGAGCTAGACACAGTCCCTATCCCCAAGCTGCTCAAAAGCTTAGTGGGTAAGACTTGATAGGAGAAGTGAACCTTAACTACTTGTACGAATACATATTTATCTCTGTATGTGCCACTGTGCCTACTGAATGAGTGAATGAATGAGGTAGGATATGTGCTGGATCTTGAAGTGGGAGCAACATTTGGATAAGACAGAGAAAGGGGCAGGCTATTCTAGTTACTGGGAACTCATCTGAGTAAAGAACTGAAATCAGAAATGAGATCGTTATGGGTAGAGGTCAGTTCAGACAGGGTGGCAGAGTGGTGGAGAGGCATAATTGAGGCACTGTCTCAGGACCTGGATGCCGGGGCCCCAACACGCAGCCCATTCACAGCAACCACAAGCACATAATCTCTTCAACTCAGTTCTAAACTTACCGTCTTACTGGCAGCCATTATGCAGCAGCTTGCATGCATTTTCTTCCCTGACCATAACTCAGCACTAGCATCAGCTGTGCATTTGCATGTCAATTTGAGTCTTGGACCACTTTGTAGTCAGTAGTAAAAGAGAGAAAAATCGGATGTTTAAGTGGCATTCTGTTGACTTTTAACCAAAGTATGTAAGAGCATAGCCTCTGAGGCGAACTTCTGCTTTTCAAAATTGTGTTGCTTGGCAGTTACGACTGGGTTACTGATTCTAGGCTGAGAAAATGGGGACTTTGTTTGGAAAGAGCTGGCATAAATCACTGAAAACTGCCCCATGCAACTGTGTTCATGAAGAAAAAGGGGTTGGTTTCAGGATTAATCAGGTAGATGCTTCTGTTATTAGTTAAGAATTCTGTAAAGCGCAAGAAAAAAAATCACTTAATTAAAAATGTTTTTACCATAGTCTTTCCTTTACAAAATAAAACAAAACAAGCCGTCACATAATTTTGAAGTTTACCATAAGGAGGAATTCAGTGAATGCACTGATCCTCAGCCAGTCTGAAATCCCCAGCACCAAAAGAACATACAGCAATCTGCTTCCACAGGGACCAATCTGTGAATGGTAACAACCACATGGAAAATAGAAGTGTTTTCTTTTAAGAAAGATGTAAGAACCTCTCTTAGGAGCAAGAGTTTTTTTACCCTTTGCCCTAAGGAGCAAGGCTTGGCAGGTAACTGCTCAACCCATGGTTGCTCTCGGAAATTCTCAGATTTCTTCTGAGGCTAAAAGTGCTTGTTCAGGCTTTATTTAGATTTGTAACTTTCGGCCTGGCTTCCTATGGTGGTCTTTACTTGGAACCATTACGGAGCACTCATTTTGCAGTACTTTGCATCTACCTTAGTAGCCTATTTTTCATTAGAGTACCATAAAGTGGTACCTTACTGTTCATTCAGTGTTAATGTGCTTGACACAGTTGGCACAGAGGGGCACTGCATCACTGTATAAGTTTGAGGCTTAAGAGGTTTGCTGCATCAGTGCCAGAAGACCTAGATTCTAGTTTTATTGCTAGAGATTCATGGGTCAACCATGCTTGGAAAGTCATTTAATTTCTCTGTACCTTAGAACTGAGAGTTGCTGGAAATTATAGTGTTTTAGGAGGGGAAGGGTAGTTAGGTTGCAACGAGGAAGAATTTCTATATAAATATTTTGGGTAAATTGTCTAAAGAGATCTCAAAAGAAAGGGAACTAACCTTTAAGATTCCAGTAATTTGCTGTGATTTGTTTCTCATTCTAAAAATTTTTTGCTAACTTTGTATTCTTTTTCTTAAAAAGGGTTGTCAAATTGTATTAGCTCTAGTAACCACAAAACTCAAATTCTCCCTATTCCTAACATGAATGTGCACTCTAGCCAAGGCAGTCTTTTCTTTGCCAGTGAAGCTGCTGTGCCTTTTCTTAAACTGTTCCCTCTACATGAGGAGATGGGGTGAGGATGTGGTAGGATAGAAGGAACAGTGAGTGTAATGATTCAGACAGGAAAGAGCTTGTTCACATAACTAAACTGAAGCCAGTGTGGTGATGGTACATGAAAGTAAAGAGAGAATGGTGTCAGCTGAGGCAGGGGCCAGGTGGACCATAGAAAAGAACTTGGATGTTATTCTAGCCACTGAAGCTGGAGAGTGATTCAGATATAGCTAAAATATAAAAAGATCATTCTGGCAGGACAAGAGTAAAATCAGGGAGACCAATTGTACTGGTATAGCTGTCTGGGTAAGAAAAACTGGTGGCTTGGATTAGGATGGCAAAATAGAGATGGAAGGAAATGGTCAGATTGGTATATATTATGCAGGTAGAGATGACAGGGCTTGTGGATAAATTATACTGGATCTGATAGGAATGAAGAAAATAAGGAAGTCAAGGATAATCCCCAGGTTTGAGCAACTGGGAAGACAGGGTACTATTTGCTGACCGGAAGATGACTATTAGAATGACAATTTAGATATGGTGAGACTGAGAAGCCTGTGATACTTACTCCAAGGAGGTCAAGTAGGTCTCTTGCTATCCAGAGTCTGCATGAGAGATTTATGCTGAAAATATAACTTTGGGAGTCATAAGCATGTAGATGGCTTTCAAAACTATGGGAATGGATAAGAACACATAAGAAGAGAGTAGAGAGAGAAAAAGAGAAGAGGATCTAAGATGGGATCACAGAGAACTCCAACATTTAATGATCAAGTAGAGGAGGAGGAATATGCAAAACAGAGAAAAAGCAGCCAGAAAGAAGAAAGCCAGGAGAGGGTAGTACTATGGAAGCCAAGAAAGCAGAATGTTTCAAGGAGGTAGGAATGGCTATCAAGGCTAAATGCCATTGAGATGCTGAACAGGATAAAGACAGAAAAGTGACCTTTGGTTTTGGGAACATAGAGTTCAGTAGATACCAAGCTAGATAAAAGTAAGTAATTTCAATATACTGAAAGAACTAGAAATCAGACTGGAGTGATTTGATGAGGTACTGGAAAAATAGAACATAAACAGATCTGTGATCATTACAGAAATTAAATCGGTAGTTTAAAAACCTACACTCTCCCCCTCAACAAACAAAAACCCACTATGCTTCTGCTAAGTTCTATCAGACCTTCAAGATCTAGATAATTTCTACCATATGAAAACTGTTTCAAAAAACAGAAAATAATGAAAAGACCCTCAATTTATTTTATGAGGCTGTTATAATACCACCATGTTTGGTCATATTATAACCAAAATCAGTCATGGATTTTATGAGAAAGAAAAGTTATAGGCCAGTTCATATTAGTTCACAGATGCAGACATTCTAAAAAATTAGCAAAGGAATCCAGTAATATAGGAAAAAATAATATATCATAACTGAGTATATCCCAGGAGGCAAAAATAGTTTAACATTCAAAAAGGTATTAATATTAATATATTAACACAATAAAGGAGAAAAAATATAGCATTATTTCAAAAGATTCAGAATAAACATTTGGTAAAATTCAAGATGTATACATTCATGATTAAAAACAACTCTTTGTGACCTGAGAATAGAAAGAAACTTCCTTTTTCTGATGAAGGATATCTACCCAAACCTGTAATAAATACAATACTTAATGGAGAAAACTTAGAAGCCTACTCTCTGAAGTCAAGAATATCCACTATCACTGCTCCTATTCCATAATAAAACATAATATGACAAGAAAAAGTATTAAAAGTTGTAAAAATAGAAAGAAACAACACCATCATTCACTAAACATATACACAGAAAATCCAAGTGAATGTCAGACAAACAATTGTAATTAATGTTAGCAAGGTTGCTGGATACACACTCAAAATACAAAAATCAGTGGTATTCTGTGTACCAGCCACAAAAAGTTGAATATTGTAATAAAAAAATTTATAACAGTGACCAACCTGTAAAGCTAAACAGGACAAAGTATCTAATAGAAGATAAGTAAGACCTCTATGAAAAAAAAATACAAAACTTCACCGAGGTATGTTAAAAAAAAGAGAAAGAAAATAAAGCGATATCATGTCCATAGTTAGGAAGACTCAATATCATAAAACTGTCAAATCACTCAAATAATATTCATAAGTTAAAAAAAGCCAAGAGTTTTGAAGAAGAACCTTAAGTTGTAGCTTCTCCCTATTAGATATCAAGAAAGTTGGGGGTATCTTCCTTTTCCCTTCCTATGAAGGAACATGGCCTAGGAGTTAACAGTCGTGGCTCTCTCCACCCTCTCACTCAGGCTCTCTCAGAAAAGGAGGGACTTTTGTGATTGGTGAATTTAGAGGGCAAAACAGAAGCTGGGTATTCCTGGCTCAGTCCTATCTGGGTTCCTGAAGAGGAGTCATCTGATCGTCTCTGCAGTGTAGTTAAGGGCCTGCCACTGCAGAGAAAGCCTGTGGTTCTCCAGTTCACATTTTGATTATAAGAGTAAGTTTAATTTTGAGTGATGACTTTGCAAACCCTTTTTTACAGATTTAAAGCCATATTTTCCAAGTGGCTTTATCAGTAAGAAAACCAACATTTTGATTTTTATTAGTCTGTCTCTTGTATCCCTTCTCTCAAATGGGTCCAAACATGGGGCAGGGGGTGGGAAGGGATGCTGTTTATAGGGCATTCTCAAACCTCAACAAGACTTACAGAAATTATGTCTCATAATAATTAAGAATGTGGTACTAGCCCAGGGGTGGACAAATAACACAATGAGCAGAATAGAGAGCATAGAAACAAACCCATGTATATAAAGGAACTTGGTACATAAAAGTGATGTCATTATCAATCAGTGGAGAAAAGATAGACTCTTCAATAAATGATACAGGGACAACTTGCTTTCCATACTGAGCAACATTAATTTAGTCATTAATCAAGTGGTGTTGTGGGTTGCCTCTTTTTTCATTATCTTAGGTTATTTTCTGTTTATGATAAAAAACTTTTCATGAGTTATATGCCTTGTTTCCAACTAGACCACGAATTTCTTGAGGGCAGTGCTCATATCCATTCTCATCCACAAATCAAAGTAAAGATCAATGATAGATGTAACTTTCTTATTGTCCTCAAGGCCTATCCTTATGGCATAGAAGAAAACGAAACCAATACTGTACCCCTCTCCCCACAAATAGATTTTCCATCTAACAGCTCATTTCATCCTCACAACAAACTGGTAAGATGAACAGGGGAGGGATTGTAGATGAGAAAATTAAGTTTCAGAGAGAAAGGACTTCAAGTTCATCCAGCAGATTAGAAAAAGATCTGAAATCAGAAGCCGGTGTCCTTACAAGAGACCATGCTGCTCCTGGTTGTCTAACTCTACAGGCCCAGTTACCATTCACATGATTTTGTAAGTTATTTCCCATCACCCAAGGATTCAAACTTCAAGAATTACTAGATGGCTGGAGCCAACAGCTTTCTATTTATTTAAGTCAACCTAATGTCTTCTTTGTATTAGACTTCTCTCCTCCCCTTCTGTTTTTAAAAGGGTCATGTCTATCCTGACAAGGCACTTTAAGTAGCAGCTTGCCCTTATGGTATGACAAGCACTGACATTAAATGTAAGAAACATTTTAGTATGTACCTCCTGGTGTCAGACTAGGTACTGACAAGCTGATCTATTTTTTGTCTGTTTTCCTCCCTTAACTCTCATAGCCACTGATCCTAATGTTCAGTCTATAGTCTTATTCTTTGCTTATTTTTTGGAAAAGTCCTAGGGGTTTCATGTCACCCTTCCATGAATCATACTGGCTGTCCTCCAGTATGTGCCTCGGCAATGAACTCAAGGATTCCTTGCCCAGCTAACTTCCCAATGTTCAAACAACAGCCCCTCGACCCACCCTCCCCCTGAGGATGATTCCTCCTCCTCAGCCAGACTGGGGCTTAGAGTTACCCAAGAATGTTGGCTGCCTTTCCTTTTCTTCAGATATCTCATTACAGAAGAAAACCCAGAAGGCAAGTGTGGAGCGACAAGGAAGTCAAAAAAGTTTTTCAGGATCATTATCTACATTACAGTTTCTGGTTATCAGAGATAAAGGTACTCACCACCTAACCATTAGTCCATGCTCCATGAAGTTTTTCAGGTTAGGAAGGGTTTGCCTCAAGTCTGGAGTCCCTAGTCCATGTTGATATCTTAGCTGCAAAGGTGGAAGAATAGAATTAAAAGAAATTTTGGCAGATTCTAGGCACTGCTTCAGAAAAATGAACCACTAAACAAGTTATGTTTTGAACTCATGAGGAAATGTAAATGTGTAATCCCAATATCAACTACACTGTTGAGATGGTATTTAAAAGCAGCCTCTTCATCTACTGTTCCCTTGCCCTCTAAACTTGGAGAGGATTAACAGTGACGAACTGTGGAATCGGGATATTTCAAAGACTCCCGTATCTAGTTTTCTTTTCTACTCCCAGACCCTGGCAGGGTTTGCTAACACCAACTTCAAGGACATACACCAGAAAACCAGTATTTCAGTTTAGATACTGGAGGAGTCCCTTCTTTCACCGGCCCTTCTCTCCGTATAAACCAGGGTAAGAATCACCTTGTATTCATCTCTGATTCCAACAGTGTCTGGCATAGTGCTGGTGCTCAGTTAATGCTTATTAAACAAATAAACAGCAAGTCACTTTCAATAGAGGTTGTGCTCTATGTTTCTCAAGTCCCTAACTCTCCTATTTGTCCAGAACCAGAGCATATAGCTGGAGAGCTAGAAGGAGGGAACCACTGGCTTGGGAGCTAGCTCTGCCCTTTGTTTGATTTATTTCTGCCCGAGGCCAATTTTCTAAAATTAATAAAATTATTTCTTCTGGATAACTTGCTAAATGGTTTTCATTTGTCTGTTCCTTACCTCCTTTTCACTCTGTCTCTGACTACCACCATTTGCTTCCTTAACTGAGTATAATGGAGCACCTTAGTGTAACTAAGGTAAGTGTATGTGCATTTCACATACATGCTCATTCATATATCAAATACATAGTAAGTGGACAACGCAGCCCTGCAAAAAGGTGTTTTCCAAATGACATAATATATATGGAGAACATTTATAAACTTTATAAACTGTACACTGGCATACAAATATGAAGGGGCATCAGTCTTAAGGTTTTACTTTTTCGGCACTTGAATTTGAAAACTGGCAAAGTCAAATTTTTTAATATTTTTCTCACAAAAAATAAATTCACTACCAACAAAAAAAGAGTAAGTTTTCTTTTGTTTGTATCTAGTATTCAATTGATATTTCTCTGAGTAAGTGACACTTAACAGAGAAAGAGTTCACTCTCATCGATACTGAACTTTTAAAGGAAAAACCCTAAATCTAACTGGGTGTCTTGAATGCTCTGAATGAATACACACATACAGTAAGGAGGTAGAAATATACAATGTTAAAACTAAAAAGTATCTTGAATACTATTTAAGCCAATTCTTTCTTTTTGCAGATGGGAAAACTGAAGCTCAGAAGGGGAAGTAAATTCTTTAGGGCCACATGGTTCAATGGCAAAGATATTATCAGCCAGGGTCTCCTTTTCACAAACTATGCTACTCCACCATCTACTCTAAAGTCTGAGAAGAAAATTGGTAACAGTACTTGAGAAGACAGAGGGAAAATGTTACTTTTCTTTTTCAAATCTAGCTTGGTGACCTAAATCACCTCCTGAGATTTGCTGACCTTGAATTATAAGACCTACCCCATATTAAATGACATCATTTCTTGTATTAATATAAAAGCATTTTTCCATACACTGATAAAAGCAAAATGGCTGATATCCCAATATGACATTCCTGAATTCATTGTTTCAATAAGAAAGTGAAATTGTTTACACATGGCGTGGAAATTTCACCTGTGATTCATACTGAAAAATATTATATATCAAAAAAACCATACCGAAATAACACTAAGCTATGTGTCTCTGAGCCAGTATATAGTCAATTGCCTGCCTCAGGCTCCACAATGGAAGGTGGGTGTTGAATTCTTTTCAGAGACCACAATGAAAATTTCTCTCCAAGTCTGATTTCAACCAAAAAAAGGAACATGTGGGAATTTCAAGCCTCCACCCAGGTCTTAACTCTTCATTTGCTGCATAGTACTCTTATTTTTTATCATAGAATCTTATGATTTTATAGCTTAAAGAGACCCTGGAGACAGATCATCTTTCTAACCTTCTTCCTTTTATAAATGAAGAAACTGAGGCTCAGAAAGGCAAGTGTCCTGCCCAAAGTCACAGAGCTGATAAGGGACAAAGCCAAGGCTAGAACCTCTTAATAACAGCTCCAAATTCTTTCTACCATATCACTCTTATAATTTTCAACATAGACACTCAATCTATGGCTTCCTTTCCACTTTCGCATGTTTCTTGTGCTTTGCAAGCTCTGGATTCTCTTTGCTCTTCTCCCTTAAAGGAACCTCAAGAAGGACTTATCCATATTTGCAGATGTAAAACCATTAAAAATCTTGATAGTGAAATTTTTGAATTATACCAGTGATACTTCTTCTCCCTTAAAGGAACCTCAAGAAGGACTTATCCATTTTTGCAGATGTAAAACCATTAAAAATCTTGATAGTGAAATTTTTGAATTATACCAGTGATACAACTAAAGGATGTCCAAGAAATGCTCTGGATTCTCTGGAGTTTGAATTTTTCCAGCAGTGGAACACCGAGGAGGACTGATCAGGCCTTCCCTTTCTAAAACCATGACCTGTTTTCAGGAATTAGTGACATTCAGGGATGTGGCCATAGACTTCTCTCAGCAGGAGTGGAAATACCTGTACCCTATTCAGAGGGATTTGTACAGGGATGTGATGTTGGAGAACTATAGGAACCTGGTCTCACTGGGACATTCCATTTTAAGCTAGATGTGGTTGGCTTATTGGAGCAAGGAAAAGAGCCCTGGAAAATTCTGAGGGAAGAAACATGGAAGATGGTACACAGATTTGGATTTATAGTATGAGATAATCAGTTATGTAGAAATGCCCACTTATGAAAAAGATGTATCTTTTACACAACATCAGAACATGCATAACAGAGTGAAACTCTATGAATGTAAGAAATGTCAGAAGAACTTTTGTAGTGATTATCAACTTACTCTACATCAAAGATTTCATACTGGACTTCCAATAAAGATGGCAGAATAGATGATACCCAGCGTCACCCTCTCCCACAATCAACCAATTTACCACTATTAAAAAGCAACGGACAGCCAAGCTGGGGCCACTAGAGCTCAGGAGAAGAGGAAGAGAGACTTACGGAGTACATGAAGGCAGAAGAAGTCACAATGAGAGAAATAAAGGACTACTCTGACCATTTCGAGTGCTGGCCATTTCAAGGCTGGCCCTGGTAACCACACAGAGCAAGAGCTGGGAAAAAGTTGCAGCTGTGCCCTTCGTATGGAGTTGCTTGGAGGCTGCAAGGGAGAAGAGGGCCTTGGTGGCCCCCAGGCCAGCAAGTTCACTAACAGGGTTCTTGTGGACCCATATAGGAGTGAGGGGCCACAGACAATAGAAAAAAGGAGCCACCCAGAGACCAGTGAGACACTTCAAGGGACCAGCGCATAGCCTGTCACATGGGAAGTGTCTGGAGTACGTGAGGTGGGCGGTCCACCAGGGGAACATTAGGGCACAGCATGGACAGCTGATCTGCCCTCCAATCAGTGCAGGACCACTCAGTGGAGACTGGTCGGAATATAGAACTGTAGGAGGTGCAGTTTGCTGAAAAGACACAGGCCCAGACCAGAGTTTCCACACAGCCCAGAGGTATCAGACCTCACAAGACCCAGAAATGCTTACAAGGTCAACAATTAAAACCTGAGCTGCACAAAAAGCCTTCCCCAGAGAATCAGCAGCAAATCAGCAATTTAGCTCAACTACAGAGCTTAAATGCTGGTTTCCACAGGAAGATTCCCCATTTTACAAGTAAGCAAAGGACAACAAATTAGTTTCAGTGCAGAGTTAAGTGGTGGGAATAGCAAATAATCCAACACAGAACTGAAAGAAAAAACAAAAAACCTACAGATCAGAGACAAAGTTCTGATATTAACCAGTAAAAGTCTAACACCACTAACGAACACCTATAAAACCCAGGAGGATCATAAGCCCCCCAGGTCCAAGCTGGGGCAGAAGGGGACCAAGGGCCTCAGCCATGCCCCCCCATGTCCGCATCCAGCTCAGCAACAACCACCAAGCTGCCACCAGAGGTGCACCCCAGGTTCCTGGGTTGGGGGGGAGCTGAGAGCCTCAGCCATGTCCCCCCAAAGCCCACATCCAACCAAGCCACAACCTAGTCGCCACTGGAAGCCCCCTGGGCTCCCCTGCTGTAATGAGGGGGTGCCACGGGCTTCAACCATGCCCCCCTTACCCTTCCCCCCACCCGATTCTCCTTTCTCCTTTCCCCCTCCCCCCAACTACTGCACAACATCTTAGAATGTAAAATAATAACACTGATAATAAATTAAAAAATTTTTTCAACATAGAGAACAAAAAAAGAAATGCATACATAATACATATACATTAATTTTTATTAATAAAGTACATATATTGTTTAACAAGTCTAAACTCCTATAAGGCTTATAATTAAAAAAAAAAAACAAAAATTATTATACCAAATAATCAATCAAGTCAATTTCCCCTCTTAGAGATATATTTCCTGAAGCCCCCTCTCTCTGCTCTAAACTGAACTGGCTATTAGCTAGGCATGCTGCATTGCTATCTTCTTAGAACTTTCCTTCATTATCATCCTAGAAATTGTGTTTACTTTTCTCCTGTGTCGAAGCTGTTGTTTCCTAGATCTCACGCCTTCTTCTTTCTTAATCTACTGCCTCATCCTGGTGGTATATCCTGTAATATCTTTCTGGGAAGGGAGAGCATGTGAGGTAACTTTTTTGACACCTCAAATCTTTGAAAATATCTTTATTCCATTCTTACACACAAATGACAGTTTGCCCAGGTACAGAATTCAAGGCTGAAAATAATTTTCCTTTAGTATTTCCAAAATATTGCTTCACTGTCACTTAATTTTGCATATGGCAATTGAGAAACCTGATAACATTCTGATTCCTGATCTATGTGAACTGACTCTTTTCTCTGGAAGCTTTTAGGATTTTCTTCTTTAACTTTAGTTTTTCTGGGTGTTTGGTGTGGGGGATGGTCAGTATGGGGATCTGAACCCTTTGACCTTGGCGTTATAATACTGTGTTTATCCTTAGTTTTCTGAAATTTCGTAGTGATAAGTCTTCCTTTGTGTCTTCTTTCATTCACTGAGTCTTTTTTCATCTATTAGGCCGGGCACTTAGTGAGTCCTTTCAATATAAAAACTCTTATCCTCTTATTCTGATCATTTTCCCATATTATTATTACCTCATTTCTTCCTCTTCCTTCATTTTCTATCACCTCTGGGTTTTTTTTGTTTTGTTTTGTTTTGTTTTGTTTTTAAATATTAGAAGCTTCCCTTTAATGTCTAGTAATCTTTGGTTGTCAGTTCATCTTTACCAGTGAGATGTGATAAGAAAAAAGCTAAAAAGCTCATAAGAAAGTCTATGCATTGGCAGTGCTTGATGACTGGTGGGTGGAGGGGGATCACTACAAAATGAGTGGATGGAAACACCCAGCCTTTTCCATGGGGGACATGTCAGCCTCAGTAGCTCTCACTGCCGGGATTATCCCCCCCCCCCCCCCCCCGCGCCCCCCCCCCG
>NW_007727584.1:369060-378852 GCF_000696425.1 Galeopterus variegatus | reverse complement strand
GGGTTTTCCCCCCCCCCCCCCCCGAGGGACTCCTCCAATCTTCTGGAGGTATAATCTGGATGGTATTTCAGGAGTCAAGTAGGAAAAAGCAGTTGGGGAACTTTGTGTTGGTATGTTGGGCTTTCACTTAATCCCCTTGTTTTCAGTAAGGCACCTGCGTTCTCACTCCCAGTATATGAGGTGGTTCAGTGTTCAGAACTTCTTGGGTTCAATTTTTTTTTTATCAGAAAGTAAACCTCCATTTTCCCACTGGGGTATGTGAGAGGGTAGTTGCTTGGCTATGCAGAATAGGGACTGTGAACTGGGAGTCTTCCTCCTCTTTCTGTAGACTGTCAACTAATCCTATTTTTACTTCTTTATATTGCCCCTATACTTTATGAGTACTTGGTACCTCCAAATCCTTCTGGAGTTCTGTGGTTTGAATGATATTGCTTCTTGAAGGTTTTTGGTTTAATTTTCTCCACTCTGCCAAGTCAGTTTATCATTCATTTATTTACTTGCAATTTTCTAAAATTTTGTTGACTCTATTACCTGGTTTTGTCTCTTCTGTTCTTTTCATCCTTGTGAGTTTACAATTTTTAAATTATTTTATCTTTATTAGCAGCATTTCAATAAGGAGATGACATAAATGAGTATATTCATTTTGTTTATGGTGAAGTCCCCTCTCTCTATATAACGGCTTTTCAGTACTGTCTAACAACCCTCTTTATAGCTTTTTACATAATACTCACTTCTCTGGCAGAGAGTTCTCTTTCCTATCTCCATACCTCTGTCTAGGCATCCTATATCTAAGCCATGTTCTATCCAATCTTAAAGAGCCAAGAAAAAAAAAAGTTCCATTTCCTATAGGAAGCTCCCTTTGACTGCTCCAGGATAGGAGGGCACTTTATCCCTCACCCCAAATCCCTTCCTACACCTCCTTTCCATTTGCTCTCTTTGGAAAGCCTTTGGATAGGCACTTGATAATATTCAGTAATGAACAAGTTAAATTAATGCAGTATAGGAGGAAATGAGAGGCATCATGACAGTGGAATGAGCTTGGATGCAGAAGACTAGGTTGAATACCAGTGCTGTCACTTACTAGTTGACTGACTTCAGGT
Organism: Galeopterus variegatus; assembly: GCF_000696425.1. Taxonomy (NCBI): domain Eukaryota; kingdom Metazoa; phylum Chordata; class Mammalia; order Dermoptera; family Cynocephalidae; genus Galeopterus; species Galeopterus variegatus. The sequence goes on along the minus strand of NW_007727584.1, from coordinate 377,752 downwards.
AACTCACTTCACTTGCCTGAGTTTCAGTTGCCTTATGTGTAAACTGGAGATTTTACCTGCCTTGCAGAGCTGTTGTAAAGTTTAAATAAGATAAAATATATACAGCGTCCAAAACAATATCTGGCATATAGTAAGTGCTCAGTATGCAATACTTATTATCATTATTAATATATATATACTCTTCTCTATACTATCATCACCATAGCATCTCCCACTCGGCTGGGTATAAAACTGGTTTATCACTTAACTAATAAAACGGGAATCAGAAAAGAAAGAAGAGTTACTTCAAATCAAAGGGAACATCTTAAATACATTGTTCACTTTTTAAATATTAATTTTTACTAAGCTTCCAACTGCAAGCACTCCAGAGAGGCAGTGATAAACACATACATGTCAACATCTTTAAAATAATTCCATAGCAAAATAGAAAGATTGATACATGGATGTGGGCGGTCAGGACCAGCTCTGCTCTATGGCCATGCACAATCCTTCTGGGTTTGGGCTAGTCACGTAATTTTCAAACTTTTTAAATTAAGTAATCTTTAACAAGTTAACTCCCTGTTAAGGTATTAGTAAAAATAAAAAGGAAAAGAAGAACCTGGCCAAGGAGGAAGGGACAGGGATAGGGAAAGATGAGAAAGAATTACATTTACTAAGTTTCTACGTGTCCTGTTCAACAAATATTTATTCAGTGTCCACTAGGCTGGGCACTGTGAATTAGTTCTCTGTCTTTGGAATGACAGGCCTGGACTCTCACCATATATCATGTATAACCTTGAGCAAATTACACACCAGTCTGTGCATTGTCTATAAAACAGGACCAACAATATTTGTCTTATAAGGTTGTTGTAAGAGTTCAATTAGAATTTATACAGAAATGGGAAGCTCCTGAGGCCTGACTTTACAGGGTAGGCATTAGAAATGTTGAGGGCTTAGAGCATTAAGCTGAAGAATTCTGACTTCATTTTTCCTCTCAGCAGTAAGAATCTATTCCACAGTTTTAAGCAGGAGGGTGAAGGAGAAAAACAACTCCAGAGGAGGACAGGTTAAAAGACTGAAGTACTCTTTTCTCTAAAAAATCTTACTTCAGGTTCCATCAAAACCTGCCCTTACCAGCTATTATCAATACCACACTTCTCTAAATACGGCTCCTTCTCCTCTCACTTCTGACTGGGGAAGGAGATGTCAAGAAACCTAGACAAATAAAATATTGCTTGGGGTTTAACTGCCTCAAATTAGCCTCTGAAATAAACACCTTTTGTAACAACTTCCTACTACACCAGCACCCAAAGAGTCTAAGCAGTTTTTAATTGGAATTTTGGTTTCAATTAGCTTGAATTTTAGCTTTACTCTGATTGGTTTAGAATTCCATGGTAGCAATTAAATTATTGTTCAACTCTACAGCTATTAGGCAACCAAGGCAAAAACTACATGCAGATAATAAATTCGATGGGAAGTGGGGAGAAACAATGTTCAGTGGTTTCCGTGGAAAAATTAACAAATGGTATTGCCTACCAGCAAAAGAAAATTCCTATACTGAAATAATCAGGAAGAGCTGGCATTATAGTTATTGGAACAAGCAAGAAGAAAGAAAACAAGAGCAAAGAATACATTTAGATTGTAACAGACAATTAAAGTCAATTCCATTAACTATCTTCTCTCTGTTTTCCTCTCCCACACCCCCTTTTTGTATAAAATACAGTATTTTTCCAAAGCCATGTGCTTTTCTCATCCCAAATTGCTATACATTCACTTTGAGTTTCACCAAATTCAACAGATCAACTATGATGTTAGAGCTCTTGCAGTTGGAATTATCTAGTTCAAACAGCTTGATAAATGCTCTTCCACCGAATAGGTAAGACATTTATAGCTCTGGAGATATTTTTTTAAAAAGTACGATTGTAATTCTGAGAAATAAATGCTCAGTTCTCATACTCAGTGAGCATCCTTCTATTGAGCTAAAAGGTCTAATATAATATCAAAGTGCTCAATTTTATTTTTATTTTATAAAGATGATTTTTCCAGGCCAGGAAAGACTCTGGGGGTTCAGGAATTATTCTGTCATTTAGGTTTTGGCAGAGCAGAAACTCAGTTTAGACAACACACACATACACACGTGCATGCGTGCACACACATACCCTTCTAAACTACCTTCATCTACACAAGGCCACTTATTGTGCTGCTTATTAGTTCCATATGGAGCTTGAGCTGAGCTGCATGATATGCTTGATACAAACCGTCTGTTATTGTGAGGGAATGTGGATTAATACAATGCTTCAATAAAGGTTACTAAAAGATCAACACTTTTGTGATGGGATTACAAGCAATTTGACTACAAAGAGAACTGGTCTGGAGGAACTGAAAAATAAGAAATTAAAAACGCACATATGCATCAAAGACAACTTTAGAGTTTGGTCTTATGTAGTCAAAAATCTCTGTAGGACTAGTTACCAATATTTCAATCCATTTTTAAATACTAAATTTTCATTGGCATGAAAAGAACTAGATTATGAGCTTTAAAAAAAAGGGTAGAGCTACGTCAAAAATAAAATCTGCCTTCTGAGAAAAAAACAACTCTTTCAAAGATGTTGAAAAGCTACTTAACGAATATTTAATATGAGCAACAAGACGGTTTTTTACAGTGAGTCATTGCAATATATACCTCTAAGGAAAAGTATAAAAACTTGATTATGGGCCTCTGGTTGCAAGAGCAACCTAAGTACTTTTCCAACCCCATCTATAAACACATGCCAGTCTTTTCCAAAATAGATATGTTATAATGTAAACACTGAGGCCTACCATTCTGAGGTCTGAAGCCTAAAAGTAAAAGCTCTAAAGTCTAAGAAGGAGAAATGCTTCTTCCATTCCTTTCCCAATCATGCTATCAACTGCTCTGAGAATCATGGAATTAGTATTAGAGCTGAATGGCATTTTTGAAAGCACCTAACCCACCTGCTTCATTTACTCTATAAGGTAAGTGAGAGGTTAAATGGCCTAAAATTGAACACATGGAGTCCAAGGATCTAAGTTTGCTGAGTTCTTACCACAGGCTTTTTTCCTTATATCATACGTTGCTTTGTTGCATTTATGAGGCACAGGTTATATGTGAGTCAAAAATCTGTCATATTAAAAACACTTCAGCTAAGATGATCCTTTGCTTCAGAATCTTACATTGACCAGAAAACAACTAGAAGCACTATTAAACTGATGCAACTCTGGAGTCAACCTGATCTTTGCGTATGGTCTCTTATCACTGTCAATCCTTGTGAGTTACTAAAGAGGATCAGTAACGTATATTGGAAATGGACAAAGTGGAACTGGAAATTTGTTGAAGGCATGCAAATCATAACCTTGGCAGAAACAAAAATCAGCTTTAATTAGTGATTGTCAAAGAAGGGTTATGTTCTCTGGAGACTAAAGGTTATGTGAGTGGACAAACTTGTGTAGGATCCATTAGAATAAATATTTATGCTGTCCAGTAGGTCTAGCAAGCCTGACCTTTCCTCTCTGCCCTCATGTTCATAGTCCTGTGCACCCTGAGTTATCCCAAACTCTCTATTGATCTTTGACCCAATCTGGATCCCTGATTCCTTTTGGAGCTAAATCTTACTCCTTAAACTGGTCAATTTCAGTATTTCTGCTTCTAGTTCATTGACTTTGATGCAATTTTAGTGCAAAGAACTGTACATTCACATCAAGGTAACAGTCTACTATACTAGAGACAGTTTTCCAGAATGTTGTGGAAATAGAATCATAGAGTATATAGCTTCTTGTGTCTGCCTTCTTTCATTTTTGAGATTCATCCAGGTTGTTGCATGTGTGAGTAGTTTGTTCCTTTTTATTACTGAGCAGCATTCCACTGTATGGATGTGCCACAAATTGTTTATCTCTATGCCAGTTGATAGACATTTGGGTTGTTTTCCATTTTGGTTATCATGAATTATGGTAATATAAATATTTGACACAGGGTTTTGTTTGGAGGTGTATTTTTGTTTCTCTTGGAGCAATACCTAAAATTGGAATTGCTGGGTTGAATGGCAGATATACATTTAACTTTATTTAAAAATGCCAAACTGTTTTCCAAAGTGGCTATACAATTCTGCATTCCCAGCAGCAGTACATAAGTGTTTCAGTTGCTCTGCACTGTCATTAGCACTTGATAATATCAGTTTAAAAATTCTAGCCATTCTAGTAGCTGTGTAGTATTATCTCATTGTCATTTTAATTTGTATGTCCCTAATGACCAATAATATTGAACATCTTTTCATATGCTTATTTGCTATCTGTATCTCTTTGTCTGACTTTCACGCAGTTTCTGTGAGCTACCTAATGATGATTGTGAGCTACCTCTGATACCTCTGAATACCTAATTCCTAAGATCTTCTAATTAGTAACCCTCCAATTAATACCATTTCAGCTTAATCTAGCTGGAGTAGATTCTGTTTACTGCAAAAACACAATCCTATATGCAATGAGGAGAAAAAAGGAGTTCCCACATGTGGAAAAGAGAAAATTAAAATGCTATTATAAGGGTAGGAATTCTTTCATAAGAATTCTGATAAATCTAAGTATCAGAACTCTATTGGAATGAAAAATGCACTTAAACCTGTTGCCATAAATTTGATTACACAAGGAACACAGAGGCCCATTTTGACACCTCCCCATCAATGTACAGTGACTCCGAGTATCTGACATGATCATTAGTAGAATTTACTCAGTTCAATTCAACAAATAATTATATAATTACTAAATAGTCTCTGTGTGTGTGTGTTGATGGTGGTGGTGATGATGGTAAAAACCGAGATATGTATATGGCACTGTTTATAACAGGGAAACTTTGGAAATAACTTGAATATGCACTAGGTCTTTGGCCAAGTTCTACGGCAGAATAATGATGGTGTTAATGATAACGAAAATGGTACTACAGCTGCTAATATGTTTAGAGTGATTATGTGCCAGACATTATACTAGGCATTTTATATTGCATCATTTCATTCAGTCTTAACTACGATGCTCTAATGGTTGAAGAAACTGAGACTTAGAGGCAGGTAATGGTAGAGTTTGAATATGCACCCCAGGTTTGTCTGAACCTTAGCACTTTGAACTCTTAGCCACCAGCCACCTAAGAATGATGATGATGATGATGATATCAATAGCAGCTACCGTTTTTTTCAACCTGTAATCTTTGTCAGGCATGAAACTGTTTACTTATGTCAATTTCATTTAATCTTCATAATAACCCTATAAAGTAGGTGGTGTAATTCCCACTCTACAGGACAAAGTTAAAAAGATTAAAGGAGTTGCCTGAAGCAAATAGAGGAGTTGGGATTTGAATTCGATGATGATATCAATAGCAGCTACCTTTTTTTTCAACCTGTAATCTGTGTCAGGCATGAAACTGTTTACTTATGTCAATTTCATTTAATCTTCATAATAACCCTATAAAGTAGGTGGTGTAATTCCCACTCTACACGACAAAGTTAAAAAGATTAAAGGAGTTGCCTGAAGCAAATAGAGGAGTTGGGATTTGAATTCAACTCTGATAGTTTACAAGGCAGCACACAGTCTAAATACTGCTTACAAGTTGGTTAGAAAAGACTGTGTTTCTTTATCACTCATTCAGTTCCAATACTTATAAAGGAGACCCTCAACACTTTTATCAGAGAAATACATTCCTTATCTTGATTTCAGAAATTTGATAATCATTAACACTTCTACTAAGCTGTTGTTCAATTAAGTTATGCATATTTAGTCTTTAAAAATCTTTGGGAGTTAATCCCCACAGCCTCTTTAATCATTCTTAACATCTCTGAACTCCTTCCAGTTTCCCTTAAAGAATCTGGTAATGATGTACCTTAAATAGAACAGTTTTCTAGAATGCTCTTTTCTCTCAGTGATTTTTTCCCCTTACAATATTAATTTTACTATAATAGCTACTTAATGCCTTTTAAGTTTTTTTCCTTTTAATGTCACTTGAACTGCAACAGAGTCCAAGCCCATGTGTACACTGCTTAGTCTGTCTGGTTGATCATAAATAAACTGAGCTTCAAAAAACAAACAAACAAACAAAACTCTAAACAGCAATTAACTCTCTAGTGCATATTGCTCCTCCAATTGGATAGATGCTCTTAAAATTGTTTTGGAATAATTTTAATCGTTGTTTGATCTTCAATTCATCTAACAAAAGTTAATTAGTTCATTGGATATATAATGAGTACCTACTGCCTGCACAGTGTGCAAGGTCTGATGACAAGGTATCACAAAACCAAGAATATTACCCCAAAAGAGGTTATCTCTTACTAGGGTGATAACTAAGTGAACCTATGAGGAATGTACAACCTTCTATGAGAGTTTGAAGGGTGGGGGAACAGTCAGAATTTCAAGATGGCCCCCATAATCTTTATCTCCTGGTTTAACTCCCCTGATAATTTTATGTTTAAGGCAAAAGAGATTATTTGGGTGGGCCTAATCTAATCACAAAAACCCTTTAAAAGCAGAGTTTTCTTTGGCTGGCAGCAGATGGAAAAGTCAGAGACTCGAAGTACGAGAAAGGCTTGATGAGACATCATTGGTCTGAAGATGGAGGGCCCATGTAAGAAGTAATGTGAATGGCCTCTAGAAGCAAACGTATTCCCTGGCTGAAAGCCAGCAAGTAAATGAGAACCTGAGACCTATATCTGCAAGGAACTGCATTCTGCCAACAATTTAAATGAGCTTGGAAGTGGATTATTCCCAACAGCCTCCAGATAAGAGCCCAGCATGGCCAGCACCTTGATTTTGGCCTTGTGAGACCCTGAGCAGAGAAAGCAGCTGAGCCCATCCAGACCTCTGACCTACAGAACTGTAAGATAAAAATGGGCATTGCTTAAGCAGCTAAGTTTGTGGTAATTTGTTACAAAGCAACAGCAAACTAATACAGGTGGAAAAGATTACTTCTACCTTTTACCTGATGATATTAGGAGTGAATTCATGGGGACAGTGTGGCTTGAACAGTTCCTTGACAAACAGGTAATATTTAGATGTGGGAAGACTGGGGAAGAGCATTTCTGAATCTTCATTCAACACTCCCAATAAACATTTCTGTGTATCTACAATGTGTCAGGCACAATGGAGCTAGCCCTAAACAAGAGCACGGAGGTTTTCAGTTAGCAAATAGTATTTGCTGGGACATACTCTCTAATGGCTAATTTAAGTGCTTGGGGGAAGAAGTTAGAGACACTGAAGAATCATCCCCAACTTTATCTCCTTTTAGGGGTCTGAGTTTTTCTTCTCCATAGATTATGGACCTCTAAAATAATCTGGAAAATTTTTGTCAGGGTAAGAGCCAAATTTGGATACTCAAGTTTATGGAAGTCATACTGGACAACTAAAAAACACATGAATAACTAGTTCAGAACAGGACAAAATCTTTGGTAGTTAAAGCAAAGCACAGCATTAAGCAAACTTGCTTATTAAATTTGGAAAAGCACAATATATAATATATAATAATGCTTTTCAAGTATAATGGTCACAAGTCAAAAATCATAAATAAATATAAATAAAGATGAGATGTTTACTACTACCATAATCAATTACACTAATTAGATAAGATTTATTTGATAAGAGAAAGAGTTGTGCTATAAAAATTAGAAAATAACAGGCAAAAAAATAATTTTTATAGATGATATGATTATTAAAAACTCATCATAGGGCCAAGCCCGTGGCGCACTCGGGAGAGTGTGGCGCTGGGAGTGCAGCAGCGCTCCCGCCACGGGTTCGGATCCTATATAGGGATGACCGGTGCGTTCACAGCGCCCACTGGCTGAGCGCGGTGCGGCCGATCTCAAAAAGGACAAAAAAAACAAAACAAAACAAAAAAAAAACTCATCATAAATTAGGGGCCGGCCCGTGGCTCACTCGGTAGAGTGTGGTGCTGATAGCGCCAAGACCACGGGTTCGGATCCTATATAAGGATGGCCGGTGCGCTTACTGGCTGAGCATGGTGCGGATGAAACCAAGCCAAGGGTTGCAATCCCCTTACCAGTCAAAAAAAACTCATCATAAATTATAATACACATTCAGTCAAAAATTTAAAAACAAAAATCAAGTCTTTATATTAATAACAATGAATTTGAATATTACACAGTGCTATTTGAAATAGCAACAAAGACAAAATATGTAGAAATAAACCTAACTAAGGGGACAAGATCTATATAAAGAAAACTTTAATATTCTATTGTGGGATACAGAAAATCTAAGGGAAATTCATATCCTATTATTGGACAGAAAGACTTCTTATTATAAAAATGACATTTCTCTATAAACTAACCTATAAATTTACTACTATCCTAGTAAAAATACCATTAGAATTTCTTTAGAACTAGAAAACTGATTCCAAAGTTCAATTTTGTTTAGTAAATAAAAACACTTCTATAGAATTTCTATTTGCTAGGCCTGTTTTAAGTATTTTACAAATATTAATTCATGCAATCATTATTAGAATAAAGATGAAGAAACTGAGGCACAGAGAGATTAAATAATTTACTCCCACAGTCCCTATATTACATGGAGATTAAATAATTTACTCCCACAGTCCCTATAATAAGACCATAGTGCTTTAATGGCAGAGAATCTATTTTACTTATTGTTAAATGCCCAGGACCTAAAATCATGCCAGGTGCATGGTAGTTAATACACTATTGCGTGGGGGGGG
>NW_007727584.1:334466-368726 GCF_000696425.1 Galeopterus variegatus | reverse complement strand
GTACGGTACAGCAGACTGCAAGGTGCAGGGGTTAAATCCATATTTTCTTATTTGATTTATGGAGAGACCCCCATAGGAAAAGCTTTCTAGAGGTGTTGGGAACTATGTCATAATCTGACAGAAAGTGAGCTGAACTGGCAGTAAAAAGCAAAAAAGGAGGCAAGTCCATCAAGATAGAGGAAAAAATCTAAGCAAAGCTCAGAGGCAGGTAAGTGCATATGATGAATGTATGCATATGTGTGTTTGGGGGTAGTAGACTGGCCAGGAAATCATTTATTTAATTTCAAACAATAGAGCAGGAATTCAATTGTTTTCTTAATAAGGTGTGTTGAAAATAAAACTTATATAATGTGTTAATCACCTAAGCAGGCATGAACAATTTTGGACAACCGTATTGTAAAAAAAAACAGTACAAATTTGTTTTAGATATAATTTCCATCAAGAGATTCAGTAAATGAGAGTTGCATTTGCTATTTCTTTTCTTTTTTCTTTCTTTCTTTTTTTTTTTTTTTTGGATGAATGACAAACTTTATTTTTTGCACTTAAAGGCTGATAAAAAAACCATTACTAATCCTATTTTAAAAAATCCAACATTTCATTTGAAAAGCATGGTAACTATATTTACTCATTAAATACTACTTAAGTTTTAAAAACACATCTTAAAAACATCCAGCATGCATTTTAAATTTCAGTACAGTGGATTCAAGACCAAGTATACATGTTACACATACATCAGGGCTAGATTACAAATTATCATAGTCATCATCATCTTCACATTTCCTTTTCAATGCATTTGATGATTCATTGGCAGTATTTAGTAATGACACCATATTAGTGTTAATAAGAACGTTTCTGGACCAAATCAATGATTGATTAATCAGAACATTCTGAACTTCTGATTTTGCAGGAACTGATGCTTTTACTGCTGAGGACTGCAAAGGAGGCATCTGCACCGTAAACCTTGTCGTATAAGAGACACTGGAGTCCTTACGATGGTTGAAATAGACATCGTTTGGGGGGTTGGTGTGTCTACTGTGGGAGTACTTGGTCTATTAATAACTGAACCAACACTTAACCATGGAATTGTTATTCTTCCCACAGAAGTAGGCACCTTTTTAAAAATAAAGACTTAAGCCTAATGTTTGAAGCAGTTAAGCAGTATCTATCAGGTGGCAATCTAAGACTCTTATGAATAAGGCTTGATCAATGGCAAAGGGGTCTGAATTCTTTGCCTTGCAATATCTAATAATAATAAAAAACTCTTGTGGGAGGGGAGGTACAAGACTGGTCAGTGCAACACTTAATTGCCAATTGCATACCATCTGCAACAACAGTAGATTTCTTAGCATGGCTTGAATAAATTTTTGCATAACCTAGAATTATGGTCACATATCGAAGGCAAACTCCAACACCTGAATTATAACTCTTGGCTCATATTTTGTAATCCCCATATCCTTCGATATTTTTGCCATCATCTGTGCATCTTTTGGGCATGCTCTTGGGAAAAGCCATCTTGCTGGGTCCTGTGATATCCAGTGATCATACCTCTCGAGCTAAATTACCCATACTAGGGCTGGACAGTTAGCCCAGTTGGTTAGAGAATGGTGCTGATAACACCAAGGTCCAGGGTTTGATCCCTGTACCAGCCAGATGCCAAAAACAAACAAATGAAAACACCCGCACTACTATATTTCAGTCCTGATCTTGATACAAGTTCTTTACCTACTGTGGTTTTTCCAACATCTGGTATACCAGTAAGCAGGATGTTTGGAAGCAACATGGTCCTCACCACGATGGCTCTGAGCACTTTGACTCACATGCCCTACCCACTTTGCATTTGCTATTTAAATATTATTGTCTGGAGCTATTAATCTTTGAACAGATTATGATACAAAACTATCCCATCAGATCAATTGCTGCTCCGTGAACTATACCAAGGTTATTAAACAGTGTGATCTTTTACCTTCAAACTGCCACTTTAAGGTTACTTTCCTAGCTAACTTCTAAAAATTTTTGACTCTAAAATAATGTAATATAAAGCTAATTTAAAATTGGTGAAATGGTATAGGAGAAGGAGCAAAAATGTGAAAGGGTCTAGACAGGTTGGAATTCTAGGTTTGCTAGTTACTACCTGTGTTACCTTGGGCAAGTCACTTACCCTCCCTGAGCCTCTGGTTCCTCATCTACATAAAGTATGCAATGCCTGCTTTATAGAGTTAATGTGTGGATTAATTAAAGTAATATCTGTAAAATTCCCATCACAGTCTGTGAGTCATAAGTATCTTACAAATGTTAGTTCTCTTCCCTTTCCCTCAATACTTGTCCTAAGAACATTACTGTTTTTTACACTAAACCATTAATGCTATATCTTATTTTTCTACTTCATTCCTCATTTGTTTTTCTTTCTAACTTTCTTTAGTTAAGACTATATTTTGCTATTTTGAGTCTTAACTGAATTGGGCATGTCTAAAAAGACAAGACTCACCAAAAAGAAAACATCCAAGATAAACGATAAAGTCCGTAGCATTTTAATGATAAGAAATGCCAAAATTCTGTGGATGAGAATAGACTGAAGTAAAGGGATTGGAAAATTGACAGAAAAAGAAAAGTGGGATGATGGTGGTAGAGTTATCAGGTAGACAGCATAAAACTGCAGGAGGTAAAGGTCAGACTTACATTCTGTACCTAAGTTCATCAGTGTGTATATATTTAACTCATATGAATACATATGTTTCAAAAAGAATTTGAACTAGCTATATAAACGAGCTAAGAAACACCACCAAGTCTATTCCTTTTTGTTCCACCTTCAGTCTTGTATCGTTATAGAGAAGACAGGAGCTAGAACCATGTATTTATTCAGTCAATAGATAATGAACAACTTCTATATGCTAGGCCATGGGCTGAAGTTACAAAGATAAAGAGACAGTTCCTGCTTTTAAAGTATTCATAATATAATGGAAAAGATATTTAAAAATCAGAAACAGGGCCGGCCCATGGCTCACTTGGGAGAGTGTGGTGCTGATAATACTAAGGTCACGGGTTCGGATCCCTATATAGGGATGGCCAGTTAGCTCACTTGGGAGAGTGTGGTGCTGATAATACTAAGGTCACGGGTTCGGATCCCTATATAGGGATGGCCAGTTAGCTCACTTGGGAGAGTGTGGTGCTGATAATACTAAGGTCACGGGTTCGGATCCCTATATAGGGATGGCCAGTTAGCTCACTTGGGAGAGTGTGGTGCTGAAAATACCAAGTCAAGGGTTAAGATCCCCTTACTGGTCATGTTTTTAAAAATAAATAAATAAATAAATAAAAATCAGAAACAAATTATAATAAATAATAAGTATCACATTAGAAGAAAATATAAGAACATGGCGAAGGGACACCTAACCAAATCTCAGGGAGACAGTGAAGTTTGGACAGGAAGTGGTAACCTGTCTGGACTACTAAGTCTGGATTTTGGTAGGTGAAAAGATAGGAAAATAGTATTCCATAGAGAGGAAACTGCATATGCAAATGCCCAGAAACAAGAAAGAACGTGTGAAACAGCAAGGCATTTTGGTTTTACTGTTCCACAGAACAGACTCCTTTTCTACAGCATCCTTGATAATCATCTAGCTTTAGCATGTACACCTACAATAACTTAGATACTTAATTCATTCCAGGATTTCCATTCCACTGCTGCTGGAAAGTGAAGGGAGAGATCATGTAAATGGACCAGAACTCTACGGTTGAGTTATCTAAAGACACCCCTGCTTCCTCTCCATTTTTAGTTCTTCAGATGGCATCATGTCATGCATCTTTGTGAGTTGGTAACCATCTGTCCTATATTGCCATTACAAATACACTAGTTGAATTACACATAAAGGCAGTAATTCAGTTAGATGCAAGGCCACTACTGGATCTGAAATAATTAAATAAAATTGTCAGTGAAAGAAAAACTTTTAGAAAAGACCGATAACACTCTGAAAACATTTGTCAGCTTTCTGACTAGAAGAAGAGAAAAAGGCACTCAACATATAACAACTTACTATAAAGGAAGGTCATGTTTTGGGGAAGACATTTCACTTACTGTATAATTTCTCCTTAATCTCACCCCACATCTCAAAGCCCTGCAATATCTTCCTAGATATATGCAAAGCCAAGCACATTTATGAGTGAAGACAGTAATTTCATCTGATACAAATGTGTACCCCCTCCCTCCTTTTAAATGGCAAGCTATTTCTTTCATTGTTGAGTTCTTAGTCCTTAGTCCAATAGGAAGGTCACTGATTTAGTCTATCTTCCATGCACATACCTTTTTGGGTCCATGTTATGTGCTAGGCACTGTTTAGGATAGAGAGATGAGTAAAGTTCAGTCTCTGGCCCTTAAGTCACTTATTAGTTTAGTAGGAGAGACATACACAGAAAATAACAACAGAAATGTAAGAGTGTTGATATATTTGATTGATTACTTGTTTTTGTTTTTGTTTTGGTGGCTGGCCAGTATGGGGATCTGAACCCTTGACCCTGGTGTTGCAAGGCTGCACTCTAACCAACTGAGCTAACTGGCCAGACTGATTGCTTGTTTTTTAAAACAAGTTCAGAACAGAAGATGAATGAGAACTTTGCTCAGGAGGGTAAAGAAACACTTCATAGAAAAGAAGTTGGCCTAGTTGGATACTGGAATATGAGTGAGAGTTCACCACAGGGAAGAAAGGGAAGGAGATTTCAGGCAAAGGGAGTATATGAGGCAAAATTAGAATATGGACTTTTCAGTATAGTTCAGCTTTCCTGGCATAACGGGCCAGTGGCAAGGTTTTTGGGGTAGGTGGTAGCAGGAGTTGAAGCTGAAAAGTGAGGAAGATAGATCATGTGAAGCCTTGGCCATGCTAAAGAGATTTTTTGTAGGTGGTTGGGGGAGGAGGGATTTAGGGGGAAGGTAGTCTATGGAAAACAATTAATAGGTTTTAGGTAGGGGGTAATTGCAGGCTTTTTTCCCCACTATTGCTTTTTCTTATTATAAAATTGCTTACTTGAATGTCAAGTATTTGAGCAGGCACTCCACCTTGGAGGCAATAAAGAATCGTTTAAGTAACAAAAATCAGCCAACAGAAAACTACAGGGGCACTACAATGGTGTGACCAATGTCATTACTGGCCTATAAATTTTTAGGAATGCCAAGTAATATCTGGGTTCAGAGGATAGTCTTGGACTGAAACAGGCCCATTGTGTTGACCATGGGTAAGTCACCAAACTTATTTATTCAGCTCTAAAATGGGAATAGAAAAGGATTTGTTCTGTCTACCTTAAGGAATGTTATAAGAATCAAATAATATACATAAAATCTTTTGATAAAGTATCCTGATTTCATTTATAAATGGTGTGACTTTGGAAAAGTTGTTTAATTATTCTGAGCTTCAAAGTCTTCATTTGTAAAGTGGGGATAATCCCATCTATATTACAGGGTGCTATGAGAACTGAAGTGCCTTCTCTGACACAAATAATTATGATTATTATCTGCGGCAGGATCTCAGCCATTTACACTGGTTTATTTGAATATCAGTTGGTCAGTTATGAAGTCAATAAATATACACTGAAGACATGAAGTGTATAGAGTCCTGATTAGTCAAAATCCCTACAGAAAATAACCAAAATAGGGACAAAATTTAAAAACACTATCATACTGCCTATGATCAAGTCAATTTTAGAACCTGACAACCAGTATCTATGAATTTAAATATTTCTCCAGAATCTCATGCTGGAATTAACCAAGAATATGTTTGAGACTCTCACTAGCATTCCTAGGTACCCACACACACTCACAAGCATGCATGTGAGTGCACATGTAGAAACATTAGGACCCACTAAGGAAAAATAAATCTCTCACACTTGAAAATTAAGGAACTGCACAGACAGCAAATCTCTGAGTGAAGTTGATGTAGCGGGTTATACAAGCCAGTAACTTATGTTAGGGCTTCACAAAATGTTAGACACAAGGAAAGGCACCAAAATAAGTCAAATTACATCAATAAAAAGGTATGACTAGGTCTGCTGCCTCAACTGGGATGCTATTCCTTGCTATAAACAGCAACGGCTAGAATTCAGATGACTGACTAAGCATTGCAATAATGAAAACAAAGCATGTCGACAACCTTGGGGATCAATGAAATAATGCCTGTTGCCATATATACACAATCTTGTGGGTTTTTGTTTTTTTGGGAAAAGCAAGTTCAGGTCATTTCTAAATTAGCAATTTGTCTGCCTAGATTTTAAGTCTGTTTGGTTATGATAAAATATGATCTTTCATATTAAATCACTTATGACCTTGGTAAAATATTACTTTATATTAACTGACTCTTGGGGCACTTTAATTTTATGAAACATGCATTTTAGTTTTAAAAGTATGAAAATAAAACTAGATATTCCTAGTCTACTACATCATGTTAACAAGCCATCAAAGATCTGGAAACACACAGAAAAAAAATACACCAAATCTCCATCAAATTAGTTAAAAAAAACCAAAAAGGATATCTACAATTAAAAACAACATACAACCAATACTTTAAATCCTAAACTTATAGGGAATAGGTATGATTGGTTTCTTGGATTCATGTCTCTCTGCCCAAGGTTATACCATGAAAAAAGGTTACCAAACAAAGTGAAAGGCTGTGGGAAAATCCAACGCCCACGTTAGGGCAGGAGTCAGCAGGTGCATTTCTAGAATACATGGTAAGAAGAACTAAAGAAAGATTCAAGCTCATGGATTAAGTGAGGGCATCCACAGTTCAAAAATATCTTATATAGTTCCATTAACAGGCCCAAATTTTAAATTACAAATACATAACTAGGAGGTAAGTCACCTTTGTATTACAGAATTTACTTAAATCAGATTATTTTCCTTTTAATTAGTCAGCTATCTGCTTACTGAGAGAATGGGATTTTGAGTACTCTGGAACTATGAGGGAATGTAGATTTGGGGCACTACAACTGAAGGGCTCAAGGTTGTAACAGAGTAGCCCAGTCCTCCCTTCTTCCCTTTCTCCTCCTGGTATCATATCTGCATTGCAGTCTGAAGGCTCTTCCCCCTTTCTCCTGCTCCCTCTCCTAATAAATCTTTTGCACATCTAATCCCCTCTTGGAGTCTTGCTTCTTGTTGGACCCAAACTAAGGCAGCTAGTAAATGTGAGTACTAGTATTTGAATCACATGATTATTGGGGGAGAAGAGAATGCTAGTACGGAATTAACTACAGTGAGTCTAAGACGTATTTTACTCACAGTAGGGAAGTCTGATACAAGGAACAAATTAAAAAGGCTCCACTGCTTACTCTCTCTATCTGCACCTGGGATAACACACTGGGGGGAGTTAGGACCAAAGGTGGGAGGTAATGAAGTTGGAAACGAGACTAATAGAAATGTGTGTGATATCAGATTTGCAAAATTGCCACTTCCTGGTATTAATTTCATATTGCCAGTTCTGAAAAAGCAATAATAGCAAAAACCCAAAGCAAAACAAAAGGATACCACATCGCCACGGTGTTGACATAGTTAGTCCCTTGAAGGCAGTAAAGGATTCCTAAAATGGTAAGTCACATTAGCAACTTTGCTGAATGTCTTAAGAGGATGTGATAATGAATGAAACTGAAGAGATATTTACTGAACAGCTATTCTGGTTAAGGCAAGGTGGTAGGGAATTCATCAAAACAATTAGATTTTATACACATGTGGACTATTTTTCATATGGGACAACTTGTATCCATTCACTACCACCCAGAGCCTAGTATAGCACATTCATTAATACTTTTTTGGCTCATATATCTAAAAGGCACACAAAACTCTGTATATATTCTAAGTTTCAGATTAAAAATAGAAAACCAAGATAACAAAGTACAGAGAAACTAAGATAATACAGTTTGTTTAGAAAAGATTATATGATTTTAATTAACTTTAAAAATAAATGTTATTATGTATATTTTAACGGCTATTTTAGGGAGGGAAAGAGAATAAAAATGACAACATAATGAAAGTCTTTGCTTTTTTTTCTCACCAGAATAGAAGATCTTAGACCATCACTAAAAGCTTTGCATTCTCTTGGACTCTTAAATTTGGATATTAATACTGCTTTTAT
Organism: Galeopterus variegatus; assembly: GCF_000696425.1. NCBI lineage: Eukaryota > Metazoa > Chordata > Mammalia > Dermoptera > Cynocephalidae > Galeopterus > Galeopterus variegatus. The sequence goes on along the minus strand of NW_007727584.1, from coordinate 360,618 downwards.
AGAAATAAATAAAAAAGCACTGATGGAAGATGTAAAGTGCATTAGTGTTCATGTTATCTCTCCTGGTATGAATTTAATGGGTATCTTAATAAGAAGATATAAACTAATGTCACTGATTAGGAAATATATCCACTCACATCATTTAGTAGCCTCCAGGGGGGCTTGATGATGATATCTGGGTAGAATTACTATAATGAAAATGATGAATTAGTGTCAGGGGCAAAGGGACACATAAATGTGCCTCAGAGATGAAGCAATTACATTCTACATCACAAGTTACAGTTCAACTCAAAAGACAATGCAGTCAGTTCTAAAGCAGCTCTAACCAACCGGGGTAAGCCCACTGCCTAGAGTTTGCTGAAGCTAAGCTATTTTGATAGCTGGGCCACAGGCTTCCTTGGTTATAATAACCTGAAAGTAACATTTATGTGTTTTAAGTCTCTTTTAATCTCCTAAATACCATGAAGTGATGTTTATCAGATTTTAAGACATAGGCACATTCCACTCTGATGACTTCATGCTCAGGGGACCTTGTCATTATGAAGGCTTATTAAAAGAAGGCAAAGGTTCACAAGCCTTTAAGAAAAATCCTAAGTGACATTACAAACTAAATCTAAAAAAAAATCTTTTTGGCTTGGCTTTATAAAGCAATTCCCTTTTCATAGTTAATTTAGTGGTCATACTTCAGCAAACTTTGGAAAGAGTGACCACCACAATTACTGTATCAAAAATATGGACATTTTTTCTCTCACTTCCTATTCTAATTAGGTTTGATTTCAGTGCTCATTTCAGGGGCCTGACCTACAAGTGATAAATGCCCAAGAACCCACAAATTCATCTACTATGAGGCATTTGGGAAATCTTATATATCTTTAGGCACATTTGAAAGAAAAGACACCCAAAACTCAAGACTATTCATTTGTTTAGAGCTTATTTTTATAGACATATCCTTAAAATGGTCACAAATATTGTTTCCAATTTATCTTTCCATAATACTGAAGGAGAAAAAATACCAAATATACTCCACGCAGATTTGTTTCTGTGATTTCTTTAAAATTCCTCTTCCACCAATTACTCTAAACCTGTTTCCTCATCTGTGAAATGCGGATAATAATAAGAAAGGATCATTGTGAAGATTATAGATAAAGAATAAAAAATGCTTTGGATGTAGGTAATCAATAAAAGCAGATAGTCTTATTCGTGAAGCTAAGACAAAAGAAGTGCTCTAGTTCAAAATCCTTTTTCTTCTGGTATATGACAACAAAATACAAAGTCCTTTGTAATGGCAATTATTTCTCAAGAGACTACAAGAATTCAACGAAATACTGTCATCACACATGCTTTTTAATTGTTGTTCCCCTGATTTTTTTATTTTTATTTTTTGGTGGCTGGCCAGTATGGGGATCCAAACCCTTGACCCTTGTGTTATCAACACCAGGCTTGAATGGCAAGATATAACATACATATAGCAAAATGCATGAAACAAATATATGCATTGCTTAAAGGATCAGGATTATAAAGCAAATCCCTGTATAACAACCATTCAGTCAAGAAACAGAATTCTGCTGGTGTTCCAGGAGCTCCCCATGAGCCCCTCTCATTACAATGCCTTTCCTCTCCCAGAGGTAATCACTATCCTGTGAAATTCGTCCCTATCACTGCTATGGTTTCATGACTGCACAGTATTCCACTCCATAAACGTACTATGATTAGTGATGGACATACTGCTGATAGATTTTAAGCTTTTTCTAGTCTTTGGCTATTATGAACAGTGCTGCTATAAATATTCTCATCCACAAATCATCATGGTGAAGGGATACCTGCACTTCCATGTTTACTGCAGCTCTATTTACAATAGCCAACAGGTGGAACCAACCTAAATGTCCATCAAAGGATGACTGGATAAGGAAAACGTGGTGTATATATACACAGTGGACTACTACTCTGCCATAAAAAAGAATGAAATTCTGCCATTTGCAGCACCATGGATGAAATTAAAGAAAATTATGTTAAGTGAAATAAGCCAGTTACAGAAAGAGAAATACTGCATATCCTCACTCATAAGTGGGAGGAAAAAAAAAACAAAACCCATAAATAAAAAAGGAAGAAATAAAGATACAATAATTCGTTGAATTTTCAAAAGGAGAGAACAGAACTGAAACCACCAGAGGTGGTGGGGGGGTGGTTAGGGAGAAACTGGTAAAGGGCCACACAGAATGATTACATGGTGTAATGTTGAACACACTAATTATCCTGATTTGAGCATCACATACTGCATGGATATGCAACATTGTACCCCACAGATATGTACGAACAACTATGTTTCAATAAAAAAATAAAAAATAATTTAAAAAATTCTCATATACATATCTTCAACTTCACTAGATAATGCCAAATTATTTTCTAAAATGATCAGGTTATACTCCCATTACCTCTACTTTAAGAGTAACCAATTTACTGTGGTTTTTTTTAAAAAATCAGGGATGTGTTCAAAACAAGATTGGGAGAAATTGTAGAACATTATTACAAGAAGGAAATGGAGAGATTACTTCAACTTCCTTATTTTAGAAGGATCCAGGACTTAGAAAGAGTAAGAGACTAGCCCAATGTCATAGTGAGTAAGAGGCACATTGAGCTGGAAAACCAGAGTTAAGAGGCAACTCTGAAGCTAGAACACAATCTAGAGCTCTTTCCAAGACATTAAGCTGCCTAGAAAGGCAGTCTGGAAACAATGAGATACAACTATTACCTATAAATATAAACACAATGGGGACAAAGATAGAAATGTTTTAGAGCAGTTAAGAAAAAGTCGACAAAATTATGTTGTACAATAGAGTTTGTAAGCCCTATTATATAAATAAGGAAACTGAGGCATAGAGAGAAACTTCTTACACAATACCACAGTTATCAAGTGGCAGTACTGACCAGGAATTGAACCATGTGTTCTGCCCTAAAATTTACTTATCTGGGGGAATAGTGCTGTATTACTGAAAGTAATAATAATGCTGATTTTGTTAATTTGGCTATGAACCAATGAATCTTAAAAAGTATACACATTAAGAAAAACATGTAGGTAGACAACCTCTTTAAAGATGGCATCTCTCCATCTGCTGGCATATCCTATATTTTGATGTTAGAAGCCATACACTAATGAAATAAATTCAAAGAGGAAACCTGGTTGCCAGTCCCAGGTGCACTGTTAATCATATGTGCCATTTTGAGAATGTCAAAAAACTTAACTAGGCCTCAGTTTTTAACTGAAAAAAATTACAATACATTTTATACATATACACACATTCTAGTATAAAAGCAGTATGTGTTCAATAAAAAAAAATCAGACATAAAAAGTAGAAAGATTATCCAAAGTTCCACAAAACAAACATATAAACAATTTTAACATACATCTGGGCAGTATTTTCCCCCCTACATATAAGATAAATAGTTTGGTGCCCTGAAGATTTTTATTTTAATAACAGTAAATCATAGTGTGTATTCAACTCCATACTCTCCTTCCTCCATTGATAACAAAGGTATTTCTATGCTATCTAATCTTCATAAAAATTTTAATTGTAGTGGGTGCTCCTCAGATTATTTAACCTATCCCTAGATAACTATTTTCAGATATGTTGAACATCTTTAACTGTTTTCAGAAAGGTAGAATTATTTCCTTATGATAGAGTTCCTAAGAGGAATTACTAAATCAAAGGTGGAAATTCTTATTAAACCTATTTTAGAGAAGAAATTATGAGGATAAGTGTAGGAGCTTTTTGTGAAAGCACTATGAAAACTATAAAGCATCACATAAATGTAATATGGGTTATCATTATTTTTATATCCGTACTGTATTGAACTTATATTGACTTGTTATGTACCTGGTATGGTACTCCATAAATCTCTAAATATTTTCTATCAACAAAATCACCAACATACAGCATTCTGTTTGTAAATTATATCTTATAGAATTTTAAAATCTTTTCAATAATGTTGTGGTAAGTCAAAGAACTTGAAGGTGACTTAAGAAGAGCAATGAAAAGACGAGATTCTAAGAGTGTTAAAGTTAAGCAGCATAGATTAAAAGAATATGGGGACTGATATAGTCCTCATATCCTCGATGTCTTCATTCTTTTTTTTTTCCTTTTTTTTTGTCTTTTTTCGTGTCCGGCAACGGATCGCAACCCTCAGTGTCGCGCCCGCACCAGACCAGGACCGACAACGGGATCGCAACCCTCGGTGTTGCTCCCACACCTCGCTCAGCCAGTGAACAGGAACCAGTCTGTATGTGGGATCCGAACCCTCGGCGGGAGCGCCGCCGCGCTCCCAAGCGGCGCACTGTAGCAGTGCGCCACCGGGCCGGCCCCAAATGTGACCTTATTTTGAAAATAAGCTTATTTCAGATGTAATTAGTAAAGTTAAAATGACTGGAGTAGGGTTGCCCAAGATATCAACAAATTAGAAGAGAGGAAACAGAACCCTGAAATTTCTAATTGTTGGTGTTATGTTCTTTCCATCAAACCATGTCATCTACTTTTTTGGAGTCCATGGATGACAAAACTTCATTCCTTTCATTGCATCTATCCAAGTTCTTTAAATTTAAAGTGCTAGTCTGAGTTTATAATATACACATCCTTTAAATTGACAATTTACAAAAGTATCTACAAAGCTATTATTCTAAATACAGAACTATGATTTGGGTCTATCCACTGATAACTGTGGGTGTCTTAGAGAAGATAACTACCTTTTCTCTTCTTCTTGTTTTAAAAGATAAATTAGCAAAATATAATAACATTAAAAGTACCAAAATTTAGTATTTTAAATCTACTGTGCTACCGCCACCTAAAAGCTAGAGATTTTGGGTTTTGAATCAGAAGACCTAGGTGCATGTTTCAGCTCTAACAGATCTGTGTGATCTTTGGGTAGTGCTCTTAACTTCTCTGAAGCTTAGTTTCTTTATTAGCAAAAGAAGACAACAGTGATTCTATACTTCATAGGGCTGTGGGAGATTATTAGAAAAGTGGGCTGGTTGGTTAGCTCATTGGCTAGAGCACAGCCTTATAACACTGAATAACACTAAAGTCACAGGTTTGTATTCCCGTACTGGCCAGCCGCCAAAAAAACAACGAAAAAGTACCTTGTGACCTGTATGATGCTAGGCTATAAACATTTTATTATTATCTGTGTAACTATTATACTGAGCATTGGATAAGAGATAAAAGTTTAATATTCAAAGCCCAATCTATCACACTTCTTCCAGGTGAATCAATGCCTGCCTTAGTTTCTGTTTTCATAGGGATGAATAGAATAAGAGGAGATTTGTATTTTTTCTTTTAATACCTTGAATATATAACATCAGTTTTCAAATTCAGTTCTAAAATGGCTTCACTTTATTCCATTATGAGTTAAAAATATTTTAGTTTATTAACAGCAAAACAGAAAGAACACTACTAAATTTTTTAGGGTAGCCTTAGGAATGCAACATTCACCTGATTAAAAATGTAATGTCCCAGAAAAGGCTAACATGTCTTAGCCTATAAATACAGATTAAGAGGCAGTGAGAAGGGGACTTTATTGCCCAGGAACACAGAGTAAGTCACGTCATCAAGAGGTTTAGGGGAAGACACTAATCCCAGTGTGTATGTCACCTCCAAGCTTAGTCACTCCAGTACTTCTGCCTGGGAATCTTTACCTTCCCCTCTCTGCTTCTCTCCTCTCTACTTCTCTCAGTGCAAACCCTGACTCAACCTTAGAGGCCCAGCTTGTTTGTCTCCTCTAGGAATACTTCCCAAAGAAGTTTTCAAATATCTCTATCATTGGCGCACACTACAATGTAACATCACCCTGGCTAGAAGGTGAGTATCAAGTTTAAGAACCAAATCCTATTCATCCTTGTCTCCCCAGCACTCAGCCCAGCACCTGACACAAAGTTAGTGAACAATCAGTCCTACCTGGAGCCATAGAAACATCAATAGTAAAGTGACAGTAACACCAGTCAGAGGACTCAGAGATGAAAGAAAAGAAACATTTTATAGCAGATGAAAAGTGCCAAACAGAGGAAAAGAATGAAGAAATGATCTGGCTCTTCTTCTAAAAACCTGTCTTCAGTCCAGCCTTCTCTCTATTGCTATCGACTGCTTTTATACAGCAAGAGAACTGACAATGTTAGAAAGGGCTAGGGGAAAAAAAGAGGTAAAAAGAGAGAAATAAAAGACTGGCACAAGTCTGTGACTTAGCAAATTCTTCACACTTAGTTGCAAGACCTATATGTTATTTCCTTAGAGCTTATATCATTTTGGGGACTTCTGACCCACAATTTCTAAAAAGTCATATTTATCAAAAGAATATTGGTTATTCACAAAATAAATTAAAACAGCAAATAAATATATGAAATGCATGAACTTAATATTCACAAATAATCAAAGAGCTACAAATTAAAACACAGAAATACTAACATATGAAAAAGGTTAATAACAAAATTATGACAAAAAAGGTAAAGAAATAGATATGTCAAATTTTAAAATGTATATATTCTTTGACCCAGCAATTAGGTATTTATCCTAAGGAAATAACCAAACACACATGCAAATATCTAAGTAAAAGGATGCTTATTCATTGCAATATTGTTCATAATAGGGAAATACTGGAAACAATCTCATGTCCATCAACAAGAAAACTGTTAAATAAATTACAGTATGTCCATACGACAGAATGAAGTGCAAACGACAAGATTTTATACAGCTATATTTATCAACAGGAAACTATCTACATAATCTAGTTAAATGAAAAAAGCAGAACATACAAGAGAATGCACAGTAAAAAGAAACATTTATGTAAAATTTTATCTATTTAACATAAATGGTATGTATATTTCTATAGATTTTTGGAAAGATGTTCACCAAAATATTATCAATGGTTACCTTTGAGTGGTAGACACTCAAGTGATTTTATTTTTTCTTAATGCTTTTCTGTATTTAAAAAAATTATATTGAAATTGGCTAATTTTTATGATAAAAACCATTATTTCTATTTTTTTAAAAAAAAAATTACTTTAACTTGAAACTAAAGGCTCACTGATAATGAATAAGGTGTCTGAATATACTTCCTTCTTATACACATTAATCTGACACAGCTAAAAAGGCAACCTTTACTTACTCTTAACTTGAATTTAGCTTGTAATCTACTTCCCACATATTTTCATCTCATTTTGTATTTGTGGAATATGGGATTTCTTAATCACAAAGAAAACACTGCACTTTGCATTTATTTAACAAACATTTGTTTAGTACTTAGTCTGTTCCAGGCAGTATTCTAAGTGCTTTACAAATATCTAATACTTACAACAACTCTAAGAGATAGATACTACTATCATTTCCATTTTATATATGCGGATACTGAGGCACTGAGAAGTTAAGTAACTTATTCAAAACCATACAAGGGTACTTCAAAAGTTCATGGAAGATTTGTATTATCTTTTAATCCCATTTCCATAAACTTTTTGAGGTATCCTCATATAACTAAAGTGATAGAACTGGGATTTGAAGCCAGGCAGTCTAGATCCAGAATACTTGCTTTTAACCATTCAGCTACACTGCGCTTATTTTAGTTGATTTTATTCTAGGATTTCTGTCTTTCACTTGATAAATTTACATTAATTAGAATACTAATTTTATCCTCATTGGAAATCCATGTCTGCAAATTTTAAAATGCTCTCTAATAAGTACCAGAATTTACATATAACAATTTTTTAGAGTTCATTTCTTCAAACAGCTTATACCTAAGCTATGCTGGTCACTTTGAAGCCAACTAAAATCAGACCAAATTCATTTTTCAAATAGCTCATAATTCATTTCATGAGGCTTAGTCATAAAAATTTAGTTAGAATTTATATCCCCCCATCTCTGAACTAAGCACAGCATATTTCATTTCAGTTGAGGTACATTCTTTAAATATTTCCCTCTCAGCAAAAGATGTCACTCATAGTGGTACTTTGGAAAAGCTAATCTCGTTATTGAATAAGTAAAAAGGCAAAAGTGAATCTTTTAAAACAGCTAGGATAAAGAAGAGATGGATGTTACCAAAAATACTAAGCCAAGTAAGGTGCTAAATTTTTACTTATTTCTTAGATAGCCAGATAAAAAAGGGAAACCTATTATGTAATACATTTCTTTCTGCCTGATAAAAGGAAACCAGCAAGAACGGGCCCCTGATTAGAGCCTGAATTTCTTTGGTCATCTAACAACCCTGTGACTGTGAGCAAAGAACTTATCCTTCATAGGCTTAGTTTCTATAAATAAAAAACAAGGATAATAATACCAACACTTTTAGGGTGTTTGCAAGGGATAAAAGAAATAATAAATGTGAAAGGGCCCTGGTACCTAAAGTAAACTATTTAAATGTAAATTATAATTGTTTTATTTTTCATTTGGTAAAATATTTTCAGCACTGGATTTCTTGTTTCAGTTTAAAGGGAAAAAATGTCCAACTGAGATAAAAATAAATTGTATTATCTTGTTAAATTTATCGTTTTCAGCTATGAAGAATACAGTGATCATAGCCAATGTAACATTAAAAATGTCTAATAAATTCATAGTAGTTGATGATGGTTCTTCAATAATATGTGGACACTTAACCAATCATTTGCAACTACAAAAGGACAGCATGTTATCCCTTTAAAACAGAATGCAACTTTTAGAAAACAACTATGTATAAGAAATAAGTTAACTATCAACCTTAAGGAGGAAAGAACAATCTTCTGGATAACTCATTCACTGTTCATTCTTTTGATAAATATTTACTGAACACCTGAAACATGTCCAGGGAGCTCACACAGACCACATTTAGGGCCACATATATATAACAACTGGGAATTGTATGGTTCTGGGGCCAATAGTGTTTAACCAAAAAAATCTTTTCTATCCCCACTACTAAGGTAACTTTCTGCTCTAGTCAGGTGGGTTTAGCTATATACCTTAAACAGTCTTTCCTCTGCACCTTGGCTCCCCCTTCTCTCTTATTAGCTAGACACTTCTCATTCTTGAATTTCCAGTGCAGGTGGCATATTCTTCTATTGAAGCATTCCCTCTCCACATCAGCCTAACAAAAATGACACCGCCACCACCACCACCAAAAAATGGCAGGTACCATTTATTGTTAAACTTTCTGTGGACAAATCCTGAGCTACAGTATTATCTCAAATATGTAAGAAAAAGACAAAAAAGTTTGAAAGGTCCAGAAGGTACCTGTGATTGGTGAGGTTGTGGATAATTTTAAAAATTCCGTTCTATCTTCTTTTGAATTTTTCAAAATTTCTACAATTGGCATATATTGTTTTGAAATTTAGAAAATATTTTTTAAAGAAAAAAGATATAGGGTATTACTAGCATATGGACAGATATATAGATTAACAGAATAGAATTCAGAGTCCATAAATAAATCCTTACATTTATAGTTAATTTGTGACAAGACTGCCAAGACAATTCAAAGGGTAAAGAGTAGTCTTTTCAACAAATGTTTCTGGGATAATTAGATATCCACATGTAAAAGAATGAAGTTAGACCCCTTTCTTACACCATACACAAAAATTGATTCATATGGATTACAGAGCTAAAACTGCATAGAAGAAAACCTAAAAGTAAATGTGTGTGACCTTGGTTAAGCCTTCTTAGATAATGACAGCAAAAGCATAAGCAAGAAAAGAAAAAAATAGATAAAACTGGATTTTATCAAAACTAAAAACCTTTATTTCAAAGGACATGGTCAAAAAAGTGAAAAGACAACCTGCAGAATGGGAGAAAACAGATGCAAATCATTTATCTGAGAAGGGACTTGTATCCAGAATATAAAATGATCTCTTAAAATTCAATAAAGAAAAATAGGGCCGGCCCACTGGCTCACTCGGGAGAGTGCGGTGCTGATAACACCAAGGCCACGGGTTCGGATCCCACATACTACATGGCAGAGGGGAAAAGGCATTTTGACTATTAAAACATCCTTGGAATTCCTATTCTTGATTCCAAGAAGAATTATGAAAATAAAAATGTATTTTCTCCCTCTGTGTCACATACACTGGACTGTATGTTAAAGAAATATACACAAATATAAGCTGCTGGGTGTAAGCCGGCATTGATCCCTCCTAAATGGCTGTGTACTGTGGGCCCTAGGAGCAGTCAAGTTTTAGAGAAAAACCACATCCTTGGCAGAACAGGAGTTTCCCAACTGTTTTGGAAGGAGAAGCTACTTTTACTTTCTATGAAATCTTAACCTGAGGGGAAAAAGAGGCAACAAAGTAAAAAGAAGAGAGGTCATAAAGTCCCCAGGTTCTTATCCTCATTCTTCTACTTAACTCACAGTCTCAGTGGCCTCATCTGTAAAATGCAGATAATTGCCTATGCCTATCTACCTCATAGGACTATAGGAAGGCTCAAATTAAAGAAAATAAAAAAGGAAAAGAAAAAGAAACAATGTTCGTAAGATACAACTGGGTTTAGTTTTGAATTGTTTGCCTTTTAATAGTTTTGTTTCCCCCAGAAAGTTAGCCTAGCAGCAGCTCAACTTCTTATCTCTAAAGACAGACCTGGTTAACATACTTCAGGGAGTATGAAATGACATACAGAAGTAAAAGTCTACCAAAAGCCATTACATTCAATACAAATGTAACTTATCCTTGTTATTTGTAAAATATACCCTCAAATTAATTACTGGGGGACCTGAATACACTCTCAGCATTGGACAGATCATCTAAGCAACAAATCAACAGAGTAGCCATTACTCTTTCAGAGGGAGAGAAAAAATCTAGGGTTATCAGTGGTGGGAGGGGGGAGGGAGAGGGGGATAGGGAGAGATTGGACAAGGGGCATAAAGAATCAGTACAATTTGTAACAATATACATACTAGTAATATTGATTTGATCAACATATGTCAACATTGAATCCCCAAAATATGTATAATCAATTATGATTCAATTAAAAAAAATATATATATATATATTACTCTTAAGTCCTTGAGCTTTCAGGAAAGGAGAGAAGAGGCCTGACTTAAGAAAAGCCAAAAGAAATAAGGAAGAATCCACTGATAGCTGCTAGCCCTCTGACTTGTACTGCACAGGATTGCTGGAATTCTAATTGATAGGTCTCTGTTTCCACATTTGGGGAATTGACAACATGTGTCTTGATTTATCAGACTATGAGCAATTGAGGAGTTTCACTGGAAATCTGGATGACCACACCGTCTAGGACAGAGGTTCTCAAACTTTTTGGTTTCAAAATCCCTTACACTCTCAAAATTATCGAGGACCCCAGAGAGCTTTTGTTTATGTAGGTCATATATATCAATATTTACCATATTAGAAATTAAAATCAAGAAGAATTTTGGATATTAATTCATCTTGAACTAGCAATAGAAATTTATTACTTAACATAAATAATATTTTTAATGAAAAACAAGTTTATTTTCCAAAAAAGAAATTTAGTGCAGTGAATGACATTGTTTTGCATTTTTGCAAGTTTCTTTTGCACTGTCTAGCTTAACAGAAGCCAGCTGGAGTCTTTTATTTTCTTTTTGCATTCATTTTGTTACCATGTTTTGCAAGAAAAATCCAGCCTAATGTAGATGTGGGAAAAAAGAGTAGTTTAATAGCCTTTTCAGATAATTGTGAATATTCTTCCTTGATACTACTTCCAAACTCATCGAGTAATAGTTTTTTAAAGATTAGTAGTAACATAGAATCTGAAACCCTACCAATAAACTTTTCACACTCTGTTACATTAAAATCCACTGGTCTTTCTTACACTTTGAAGAGATCTTTACCTGTGCATATTTCATAGCATAATACACTGGTCATATGGAAAATACTGGCTCTCTGAGTTATATATATTTTAAATGTTGACATATTCCATTATAAAATACTTAAAAATCACATGTGTTAATATCACTACCAACCTTATCGAAAATGTCTTTAAAGACTGGGAAACTGCCAATCTCATGGTGGCAAACACAAGTGTTCTGAAATTTTAATTTCATTTGAAATCCTGAATTTTATCATCAGTTGATTTCCTTCAAGTGACAGGTTCACTTCACTTATTTTTGAGAAAATGTTTGCCAAATATTTAAGTCTGAATAACCATAGTTTCTCAGTCATTATCTCAAGTAAAGATGATGCTCCAACCAGCCCAGTGATGACCACCAAGCCACAGCAAGAAGGGCCCCAGGTTCCCAAGCTGGGAGTCTCCCCTGTGGGAACGAGGGGAATGCCACAGGCATTAATCCCGCTACTCCTCCTTCCTCCTTCCAACCCATTTCCTTCCCCTTTCTCCTCTCCTCCTCCCTCCCAAATGCTCCGCAACAATATCCTAGAATGTAAAAAATAATATTAATAAAATTACATTTTCTTTAAAAAAAAAAGACGATTCTCCATAAAAAAGCAGCTAGTTCAGTTAGCAACTCAGCTGTACACATGCTTTTCCTTGAAACAACCATTACACTTCAGTATGCAGCAGAAATGCTTTATGCATACTCTTTCCTTCACACAGAACATTAAAAAGATGTGAACTCAAGGGTCAAGATTTAACATACTCAATAATTTTTACAGCTTTATCAAGAACATTCTTAAGCAAAACTCTTATTTCTTTTTATTCTATGACTGCACAGCGTTGCAGAATATCACTAGCCTTGATTTGTTCTAAGGGGCCAGCAGTTTTACCCACCCTTGTTTTTGCATAATCAAGCAAATGTCAACAGAGTGAAACAGGCAAAAATATCTTAGTATCATTATGAAAATACTTCTGTACTCCCAGACCCACTGAGGGTGTGGGGGACTCCCAAGGAATGAGGGACTGATTACGCTGCTGCTCTAAGAGAAAAAGCAATCTCTGTCAGTCGGATGTGTACGGTTGGCATGCTCACGTGGAACTATTCAGAAAACCTACTAAAAGCTCAATACTAACAACCTGGGAGAACAGTATTAGTTTCACTATATTTCTTTGCTTCACTTCATTCAAAAGTTAACTTAATGCATCTACATATGGCCAATTCATCCTCAAATTAAAAATATATGTGTAGTAACAGTATGGTAAGAACTATACATTTAAGTCATACCTATCAAGTCTTCATTTTATAAAATAAATAATTAGCTGGACTCTCTCCCAGCTTTCTTCCTTATCCAGAGCCCACCATCTGAAAAACACATCTGAAAAAGGCAATTTTGAAATAAGTGGCAAAAGCAAAGGCTCACTCTCCTCAGCATAAATATGCCCTGATATTTCCCATCTTAAAAAACAAAACAGTTCCATATCCCCACAAAACAGACTGAAAAAACAAAACCCAAACAAACTTCCCTTAATCCCACAGTCATGTCCATTTATAAACCCCTAACTGCACATAGATGATTACATCTTCCTTCCAGAAATTTATTTCTCATAGTGTACAAGTAATTACTCTTTCCTCATTTTCTCCCTATATGACTGGCCATTCCTATCAGTCTTTGCTGGATCTTCCTCCTCAATTCAAATTCTCCTTTTTTGTCTTTTTTACTGACCAGTAACGGGATCGCAACCCTTGGTGTCGCGCCCGTGCCGGGGACTGGCAACGGGATCGCAACCCTCAGTGTTGCGTCCGCACCGCGCTCAGCCAGTGAGCGGGAACTGGTCTCCATATGGGATCTGAACCCTCGGTGGGAGCGCCGCCGCGCTCCCAAGTGGCGCACTCTCCAGTGCGCCACAGGGCCGGCCCCTCAATTCAAATTCTAAATGTGATTTCCCAGAGATAAATCCCACTGTATGTATCTGTCTGTGTCTGTCTCTCCCTCTCTTTTCAGCTCTGCATTCTCTCCTGGGTTAATCTCATTCAGTTCCATGGATTTAAATGTCATCTTTATGTTGATAACTCCCAAATTTCTATCTCTAGTACTGACCTCCAACCTAAGCTCCAGACCCATATATCCTGTTTCTACTTAATAACTCTACTGGGATTTCTACAACACAATTCAAATTTAACATTTTTAAAACAGATCTTTTGGTTCTTCTACCCCCATCTCCTGGACCTTTCCCCATCTCAATAAATTGTATTATCACTTAAGCCATTGCCTATACACAATACCTAGAAGTCATTCTTGATATTTCTTTTTCCCTCATCTCCCACATTCAATCCATTAGCTCATCTCCCACAATATATTTCAAATCTGTTCACTTCTCTCCATCTCTATCCCTACTACCCTGGTGCAAGCCACCATCAATCCTCATCCGGTCTTCTGAAATATCCTTGTAGACAGGTAATTTTACTTCAATTCTAGTTCTCTGTAATCCATTAGAGCCACTAGAGTGATCTTTGAAAAAACAAATCAAATCATGCTACTTTCCTGCATAAATCATTCATTCAATGGCTTCCCTTTGTATTTACAATAAAATTAAAACTCTTTATTATGATCTCTAAGGCCTTATGGATAAGCTCCCTGGCTACCTATATGCCCCTCAATTACCATGCTCCTGCCACTTTAGCCTTCTACCTGCTATTTGAACATAACAAGCTCTTTCCTACCTCAGGGCCCTTATCCTTGCTAATCCCATGGCCTTAGGGAACTTTCTGTTCCCTAGCTCTTTGCATGGCTGGTTCCTTGACATCACTAATGTCTTAGCTCAACAATCACTTCTTCAATAAGGCTTATTTGCCAACTTTATCTAAAGGAGGTCTCTCTCCAGTTATTTTCTATTTTATCACTTAATTAATTTATATCATAGCACCTATCACAATCTAAAATTATTTTCTTTGTTTATTGTATGCCTCTTCCCATTAGATTACAAGCTTAACGAGGCAGGGATCTTTTTTCTTTTTTTAAACAGCTGATTGAGATGTAATTCATATACCTATACCACACAATTCACCCATTTAAACTGTACAATTCAAATTTGCCATTTTAACTATTTTTAAGTGTACAATTCAGTGGCATTAACTACACTCACGATGTTATACAACTATCACCACTGTCTCTTTCCAAAACTTTTTCATCACCCCAAACAGAAACTCTATAACCATTAAGCAATAGCTCCCCTATTCCCCACTTCCTCCAGCCCCAGTAACCTCTAATCTACTTTCTGTTGCGATGTACGAGTATTTGCCTATTCTAGGTATTTCACATAAGTGAAATCATATGATATTTGTCCTTTTGTGTCTAGCTTTTTAAGTAGGCAGGGATGAGGGACCATGGATGTCTTAGTCATTGCTTTATCCTTTGCAACCTAACTCAGTGTATACAGCACATAGCAGATGCTCAACAAATACTGTTGAATAAACTAATTAAGCAATGTTAAGCAAGTCACTTAACTTTTCTTATTTTAAAAATTTATTTTTCTGGTATATATTTAAGGTATACAACATGTTTTGAAGGTGTATAAAATGATGTTTTGATATACATATACATAGTAAAATGATTACTACAGTCAAACAAATTAACATAGTCACCATCCTCCCTACTTACGTTTGTGAGTGTGTGGGGGGGAGGGTAAGAATATCTAAAATCTACTCTATTAGCATATCTTCAGTGTACAATACAATATTATTAACTATAACCCTTATCTGTATATTATATCTCTAGATTTATTTATTCTACCGAATTGCAGGTTTGTATCCTTCAGCCTACTTATCCCTATTTCCTCCCCCGCCCCACCACTGGTAACCACTGTTCTACTGTTTCTGTTTATTTGACTTTTTATTTAAGATTTCACATATACATAAGATCATACAGTATTTATCTTTCTGTGTCTGTCTTATTTCACTTAGCATAATGTCCTCCAGGTTCAAACATGTTGCAAATGGCAGTTATCTCCTTCTTTTAAAAAGGCTAAATAATTACACACACAGTACAATTTTTTTATCCACTTAAGTTACTTAATTTTTCTAGATCTCAGTTTCTTAACTTGCGTGATGGTGCTATATCAGCATTCACTGACTTATTAAACCTCTCCTTAAAACTTACATTGTTTCAGGCATTGTGCTTGCTAATGGAAATATCATGATATGAAAAATAGTTACTATCTCTGCTCCGAAGGAACTTTCAGTTCCTATTCTATCTGGGAATGCCATCTTCTTTAATTCTATACACTTTTAGGATGAAAATACATAGAACAATGAAGCATCTGGAAGTAAGGGAATTTCTGCCAAACTTGTCAAATTGTGTGATACCACACTGGAGGGACAGATGTCAAAAGCCATACAAGGGTACTTCAAAAAGTTCATTGAAAAATGGAATTAGAAAATAATATAAATCCTTCCATGAACTTTTTGAAGATTCCTCATAATGTCTTCAAATCCATTTAATATTATCTGCCCTTTTTACTTTGCCTGGTGATGATGAAGATCATATGGATATATATGCATGTATTTTACAAACTATAAAGCTCTCCACAAATGTAAGGTAACAGTATTTTCATTTTTGTTTTACTACTTTTATGCTCTGGGAATTAAAAGCAAACTACATATACATAAATTCTAACATAATAGTTATAACCTTGCTGACAATTATGGCAGAACCTGGTTTTTTAAGTCAATGTTAATTATACTGTACGTGAATTTCAACAAGCCAATTCCTACAGCATTATATGCTGACCAACAAGGAAGGTTATTTCCAACTAAAGTGGCTGGCATTTGACAAATTTTAGTAAATGGTGCTGAAAATAAGGCATTTTGCTTTGCTCATTTTTGATACCTAATCCCGCACACACATAACCTTTAGACAGCAGTGACATGAAGGGGGAAATAGACCTTACCAAAGCTCTCAGCTCTTCAAACAACACTTGCAGGTTTCTACTTGAAGGCCTGTCTTTCTAAGCTTGTGCTTTCAAAACTTGGGTTGGACTGATCCCAAATACTGAAGTAACAAATATTACTAAATTCTGTCATTTCCTCTACCAAAAAAGTGATTTTACTACTACTTCTGGTTGTGATGAAAGGTCCTATTGACTATTCAAATCCTCGACCAAGTTATGGATGAAGTATTAAGTGACTTCACTCCTCTTTCTCTGACACTTTAACAACACATGTCAGTGCTTTCATTCACCTCCACTAACGTGGCTTATAAATAACTGAGGTGGGGTCATTTTAATAGTGTGATTTGTTCACATCTCTAGAGATGGGGTACAAATGAGAGTGGCTAAGAAGACAAATTCCCCTTTGACAACATGTATTAGTATATATATGTATACAAAAAGAAACCTTCAAAAACTGGAAATATCTTATTGCTATAATACTTGGTTAGGAGCCATAATAATTAATGGTTCTTTGATTTATCACAAATCAAAAAGTGAAAAGGTAATGGTAGTAAGGGCAAAGACAAAATGAAACCTTCCCTGAGAAACAGCAAGAGATGGAATAGAGCTGAAGCAAAAAAAAAAAAAAAAATTAAAGTTCACAAATTTGTTTTAAGTTTCTTTCTAAATGTTCAAAAGGGGCTTCCTGAATAAATTTTGAAATCTAAGAAAAGTCTGTTTTTAAGAAGTTTATTGTCCCTTCCTTTTAAAACTGCCACAATAGTGATGAAAAAACACCAGAGGGCAAGATACTTGGTCTCTATGGATTTAGAGTGGTTAATCTATTGATCCTAAACACAAATACAGTTAATCTCTCAATTTTCAGAAAGAGTATAAAATTGGAGAGGATACAAAATTACGAGAAGTAATCAATTTCTTAAACAGATGAACCAAACTTGTTCAGCATATGCGGGGCCTTGGTTTAGTTGAGAATACAATCAGAGGCCACTTGGGAAGTGCTCCCAAATGGGGACCAAACAGGTGCTAGCATTAAGAGTCTGATGTGAAGGGCTGACTTTCCTGTTTTCCACTGCACATAGTCAGCCTCCATCTTGGTTTTACTCTCAAAGCAAGCTGAGTTATTCTTAGTCCCTCTTTATACCATCCATTGGTATTCTCCAGTCTTTGAGAAGAAAGAAATATATGTGTGCATGCATGTGTATGTCTGTACACGTGTGCACACGTGTGTACATGGGTGTGTTTTTTTTTTTTTTTTGTCTTTTTCCGTGTCCGGCAACGGATCGCAACCCTCAGTGTCGCCCCCGCACCGGACCGGGACCGGCAACGGGATCGCAACCCTCGGTGTCGCCCCCGCGCCTCGCTCAGCCAGTGAGCGGGAACCGGTCTGTATGTGGGATCCGAACCCTCGGCGGGAGCGCAGCCGCGCTTCCCAAGCAGCGCACTAGCGCAGTGCGCCACCGGGCCGGCCCCTACATGGGTGTGTTTGAAGCTGGGATTTACAAGGTAATCCAGGCATTTCGGCAAGAGCAGTTTTCACCTGGAAGCTTTCAACAGTCTTCTGATCTTAGGACCTTGCCTAGAGCAAGAAATAGAAAACAGGGCAAAGAGAGAAGAACCTCTGAACTTGGATCAGAATTTAGTTCTACTAAATGATGCCAATTTTACTCCCATACTCTGGAACCTGTAGTATCTATGTGCTGTTTCTATCATGGCTGACTTCACTGGGGGTGCTCTCTAATTTGCTCACTTATTGACTAATTTTATTCTTCTTTACTGTAGTCTTAGTCTGGGCACTTCTTGACCAGTTCTATGTAAGCACTGCCTTATCAATGGTATGACACAACCATGATCAGCAGAGTGTGAGCTAAGTACCTTAAAATTAAAGTCCTGGCCGGCCCGGTGGCGCACTGCTACAGTGCGCCGCTTGGGAGCGTGGTGGCGCTCCTGCCAAGGGTTCGGATCCCACATACAGACTGGTTCCCACTCACTGGCTGAGCGAGGTGCAGGCGCAACACCGAGGGTTGCGATCCCGTTGCCGGTCCCGGTCTGGTACGGGCGCGACACTGAGGGTTGCGATCCGTTGCCGGACACGAAAAAAGACAAAAAAAAAAATTAAAGTCCTTTTTCTTTGACTGAAATACTTATCTGCCAAAAATGGAGGGAGAGAAAGCATCAGCTGTGGGAAGAATGGCACATGAAAAGGTGAGTCATGGGCCGGAGACTGTGAGCAAGGCTACTTGCCTGGAGTGAAGAACATGAGCTGGAGTGGAAGTAACAGTAAAAGCAGTGTGATTGAGAGAGGAATGAATGTGAAGTTATGAAGCAAATGATTAATTCAGACTGCAAACTAGAAATCTGACCCAATTTCAGAGAAGAATAACAATCTTAATAAAATCCAAATTTCAAAAAGCCTGAATATTAAATTGAGGTTGGTTGAGGGAAAGAAAGGCAAAGATGACACTATATGGAGGAATAATTTTAGATTCATCAGACATGAATAAGAGAAGTGTTCAATAAGTCTTCAGATTCACTCAAGCTCATAAAAACAAAAGCATCACAAACTTTATTACTTCTCTAAAATGGAAAGGGCTGAGGATACAGCTTATAATGTCTTTAAATAACAGCCAAGGGCCGGCCCGGTGGCGCACTGGATAGTGCGCCGCTTGGGAAGCGCGGGGCGCTCCTGCCCGAGGGTTCGGATCCCACATACAGACCGGTTCCCGCTCGCTGGCTGGGCGAGGCGCGGGAGCGGCGCCGAGGGTTGCGATCCCGTTGCCGGTCCCCGGTCCGGTGCGGGGGCGACACTGAGGGTTGTGATCCGTTGCCGGACACGGAAAAAGACAAAAAGACAAAAAAAATAAAAAATAAAAAATAACAGCCAAACTGTGGATACGCATCCAAGTGATATTCCAGTTGGAAGGATGTCCAAATAAAAACAAAGCACTAAAGCTAATCTTCCTTTACAATTGAAAATCAATGGAATGTCTACCTCTTGAAGTAGAGCCAGTGTGCTAATGAAATGCTACATATTTCCTTCAGAAAAATATAAACCCAGGCATCTCATAGTCTATGACATGTGAAAAGACATTACTCAAGTGGGATGCTAATTGATGTGATGTTGCGAGAGCCACAAAAATCCAAAATGGGTTGGAAGAACCATGTCCTTAGTCTTTCCTTAGGTGAGGAGACCATTAAGGACTTGCCAAAGGCACTTTTACTCCATAAAAATGGAAAACGAGTGCTTAGAAGTGGTCTAAGAAGAAAGCTATTACCGGTCAAGCTACAGAGGCAAGAGATTATAATGCTGACACATTCAAGTACAGGCAAGTAAGAACACAGAGAAGGGCTTCTGAGTTTAGCAAGAGGATTCCAATTTGTACCCATTGCTTTTCTGAAGTCATTATAGCAGCACAAAATAAGACTGTGGCCAAAAAAGAACTTTGCGTTATTAATGTAACTGGTTAAATAAAAGTGTCAACTGCAGTACTTATAAAAAGTAAGAGGGTTAGAAATCCAACTGTGGGAAGGAGGAGTGAAGAAGAGTTACTTACCTGTGCTATATTTTTGTTCAGAAGATAGACACCATAATCAAATTGCAACTTCTCCCCTCCTTTTGGATATAGTGGAAACCTAAGAAAGGTAAAGAAGGATCAGAAATTTTCCAGAACTGAGGAGATACAACCTCCAAGTTGTTGACAGAGCTGAAGTTTCTTAGGTACAGCATAAACATCTGAAGAATTAGACTAAATCAGTTATAGTCACTGCAATCTACTAACATCTTCATAATATTAGCCAAATCAGAACAATGGCTGCCTTCTTTCGAAGGAAAAATTGAATAGGTCATGCAACAAGAGACTAATGTATAAGAAAGTGACCCACCAATCCCAAGGAGTTGAGGTCATGGCTTCCTATTTACATATCATAAGCTTGCCACCCTAAGATTAAAATCCCAGAAATTTTTTTCTCTATTACCTTAGATGTAACACCTCAACTTCTACTAAGTGGGAGAGGAATATTAAAGGAAAAAAAACCATCTCAGACTTAAAAGCAATATATAAGACTTCTGTTTCTTTTAAGGTGGCCAGTCAAATCCACAGTGCAATATAAGCCAAAATTCATTCACATTTATATGGAGAGCTATCTGGATACAACTTCTCCAAGGGAATGTGCTCATAACATAAAGCTCTTATAAATGACTTTCCACTTTAACCTGACTCATTGAAGCAACAAAGGCATGAGATCTGGATCCTTATAAAGATAATGAGTTATTTTAGGGAATAAGTTTTCTTCACTAGTTCCTTTTCCTTACCCCTGCAAATAAAGAAGAAAAAGTTAGAGCACTCCTATATATTATATTCATTTTTTTCTGATTCTCAAGACCAAGCTTAAGTTTTATCGTCTGAAACAGATTTCTCTACAAACAGATCGATCACAACTTAGGGTCAAGAAGAATACTTCATCTTCCTTAGTTTTGCAATATACAATTACCCTCAAGAATAAAATAATCTTATTAAAGTGAATGGTAGGTGACAATTACTGGATATTCTTAATTTCAATTGTCTTTTAATTGTCTGAGGAAAAGATGCATTCCATAAAGCCTAGAGGATATGGTTTTCTAATAAAAAAGAAAAGAAACAGAATTTAAAAGCTTTATATTAAATTTTCAAGAGTTGCTGTTTACACAGTATCCAAAAGGTAAATCTGTACTGTAGAATTATAAGCTCTGGGGAGTAAGCAAGGCCATGAACTGTATTTATTCTCTACTAAAGGAACACCAAATGCTTCACACACCCATCAAGAAGATATAGCTTTGTATTTAACTGAAAAAGTTAAAAAACTAAGACATGTGGTTTGGTCCCAAACTGAGATGCATAAAAATGACTGCAAAGCAAATCAGGATAAGCAAAGTGCAACACCAGGCTTTTGTAAGGTGTTTGGGAATCACTCAAATTCATACGGGGTATCTTGCAAAGAAACTGTATACTATATTTGAAAAGACATGACAACAGGGACACTTCAAAGGAATCTACTAGAGATTTAAAGCTCTATACTATGTAGTTATTCTATAAGCCATTACACACAGACTATCTGAACAGTTCTCCAAACCCATCGCTATCTCCATTCAGAAATTGTTTTCAAGTTATAAATCCAGAAATTGTTTCATATGTTGAAAGGGTAAATTGAGATCAGCATACATTGAAAACCAAGAAATTGTTTCATATGTTGAAATCCAGAAATTGTTTCATATGTTGAAAGGGTAAATTGAGATCAGCATACATTGAAAACCAAGCCTGTACATTTCTGAAAAATGGATCTCACAACATTTGACTTTAATATGACTTCATTGGGATTTTCTTAAAGAAAGAGCCACAAAAGGGCCGGCCCGGTGGCGCACTGGATAGTGCGCCGCTTGGGAAGCGCAGCGGCGCTCCCGCCCGAGGGTTCGGATCCCACATACAGACCGGTTCCCGCTCACTGGCTGAGCGAGGCGCGGGAGCGACGCCGAGGGCTGCAATCCCGTTGCCGGTCCCCGGTCCGGTACGGGGGCAACACTGAGGGTTGCGATCCGTTGCCCGACACGGAAAAAGACAAAAAGACAAAAAAAAAAAAAAAAAAAAAAAAAAAAAAAAAAGAGCCACAAAGTATGTATGTAACATTAAAACAAATCTAAAGAGTGATTAGAGTCAAAGGTTCAAATAGGGCAATGCTAAGATACATCAAATATTAAGAGAGTTCACATTTTATATTGCTTTCAAATTCTTAATGGATCCCTTCAAGATGAACAGTGTAATAGTTTATAACTATCATAAATCAAAGGCATTTTATTTCAATGTAGTTGGAGAATCACATTAGCAAATTGTAGAAGGTTTAGATAACAACATGGTATTTGAAGTATAAGCAGAAAAATATCCTTAGCATCACAAATAGAACACATAAAGGAGAGTATTAAATTAAATAACTGGAGGATAGATTATAGATTTCCTATTAATACATTCAATATAATTTATTATTATACTCAATTAAAATGGCCAATATTAAATTATTTTTCAAGTTAAATTTTCAAATTGTTTGGAAGATTAACTGACTCTACATGGTAAAAGTCAATGAATTAGAAAGCAAAAAATAGATTATGTGTGTGACAAAATTCCATGTTAGGTTTACTGTCACTGTAACAGACGCCTGGTGGTGAGGAGGTGAGTGGAGAGAACTGCAGACCACCAACCTTAATTAGAGCCCATTTTTATCTACTGTAAATAATCTTATCATTGTGAATATCAAATTGGCTTAGGTCAGTTTGCAATCCTTTCTTTTTGCAGTCTGTCTCAGATATAATTTTACATTCACTGTGTCATTATTTGGTTAATGTGTGTCTCTTTTAGTATACTGTAGGGTCCAAGAAGACAGAAACAGGTTTTATTTTGTCTCTCTTTTGCCTCTCAGGTCAAGTGTCTAGCACTGTTACTAGGACACTCAATAAAAATTTTTTGAATGGAAAAAAAAAAAAAGATTATATGTGAAAAAGATTTGGAGCCTTTAGTACATAGCAATTTCAATATAAATAAAGAATTATGAAATGACTACCAAAAAAGCTAAGGTGATCCCAGGCTGTGTTTAGAAGCAGAGCAGCTAAATTGGGGAACATGCTAGTGACAACTACTTTGTACTAAGTTAGACCATACCAAGAGACCTATGTTCAATTCTTCAAGTTAATCTATTTTACATGTATACAGATAAATAACTGGAACTTTACTTTTAGATTATGTTTACAGAGAACTTTTGTAATAATCTTATTTTTCTATAAAAAGCATACAGTGAAGTAGAGTAGACCAGTGTTGTTATTATTTAAAAGAAGATGATCTGTCTTGGTCACCTACTTAATAAGTAGAAGAGACATGAACTTAGTATTACGTCTTCAATGACAAACTCATTATTCTTTCTATTGACTCTGAGTCCTTTAGAAAAGCACACCCAGGATGATTAGGGGAATGGGAGTCACAGTTTTGAGAGAAACGGTTGAAGAAACTGGACTATTTAGCCTGGAGGACAGAAGTCACAAGGACAAAAATGTAGGATTTTCAGTGAGAAAAAGAACTGGGTTTGTTTTGCATGACTTCAAGCAGGGAGAACCAAAGTGAATGGTAAATGTCAAGGGAAGATTGATTTCACCATAGTTTTCCAAAATCCAAAAGATCTTGGGTAGAGGTAGCCAATCAGAGTCAGGTAACAAACAAATAATGGACATGTATTCAGGGAGTGTAGTGGGTTGACTGGTGGCCTCCAAAAAGATATGTCTGTATTCTAATCCCCAGAACCTGGAATTGGAAAAAGGGTCTAAAATAGTTAAGGATCTTGGGATGAAATCATCCTTCATTATCCGAGTGAGCCTTAAATCCAGTAAGTGTTGTTATAATTGATACACAGAGAAGAGACCACAAGAAGGGGAAAAGGCCATGTGAAGATCGAGGCAGAGATTAGTTATGCCTGGAGCCATCCAAAGCTGGAGTGTCCCTACTGACACCTTGATTTTAGACTTCTGGCCTCCGACTATGTGAGAATAAATTTCTGCTGTTTTAAGCCATCAAGTTTGTGGCAATTTAGGGAAGCCCTAGAAACTAACATGTGAGGAATCAAACACTGAAGAACCTAATGGATTAGATGAGGTATAATATCTTTTCCAACTTCAAGATTCTGTAATTCTGAATATGTAAAACTATGCATACTGAATATAATTTCATTTTTACTTCAGGAACCAAAAAATCATTTGAAGTCTATAATGCTAGAAGGTCATAATGATAGGTATCAGCTAAGACTGCAAAGTAAATCTACTGAAGTATTGGTAAATGAAATGCCAGAAAAAGGAATTCGTATGTACGATCTGAGAGTAGGAATTACTTTTGGTACATTCATATACATATATAAAAACACCCACAGAGATGTAATACATGAAGAATATGAACACTCAGCCTGGAAAAAAAATTGCAAAAAAAAATCTGTTTTTGAATCTTTCCTAAAAAAAAAAAAATACGATTATTATAAGCACTGCCCTCTCCCCCAACCCAGACATTTTTACAAAGTATACCAAGTTGGTGAGTTTTTTGCCTTCAACTCAGAGCCTCAGATCCAAGTCTGGTTCTTTGATGGCAACCAGGGATGAGGATATGGCTATAGTTAATTCAAAATTTTTTACTATGCATATTAAGATCACCTCTGCCCAATGTATTTGTAGAAAGTGTGAAAATACATACTCAATATGTTTTGAGACCATGCCACTGCTTCAAACTCAACATATTTTCTTCTGCCCAGGTTGGTTTGCCATCACAACTTTTTACTATCAGTTACTCAGGTTTAGAGTGACATTCAATTCATACCCACCTTATTTGCCTTTTATGTATGCAGCGATTCACCAAATTGACAAGTCACTTTCCCTCTGAAACATTCTTATCTCTCCAGTCCCACTGCCACTCTGGATAATTTTTTGCTGTGGGGGGCTGTTCCCTACACTGTAGGATTTTTAGCAGGGACAGCATCCCTACACTATACCCACTAAAAGCCAATAACATCCGCTCCCAGCTGTGATAACCAAAAATACCTCCAAATGTTGCCAAATGTTTCCTGGATGAGAGGGGAAGGGGGATAAAATTGCCTCCAGTTGAGAAAAACTGATCTAAGCTCTTATCATTTTGATTACTACAAAAGCTTCCTAGCCAGCATCCTTAATGCCAGTTCATTCTCCATTATCACTGCCAGATTAATTTGAGGCAGCCCAGTAGGTTTTTAAAAATTGAATTATGACAGAAAAGACAAAGTTCTTCTAGTGTCAGCTCCATTACTTACTTGTTATATGAACTTGGGTAAATCATAACTGCTCTAACACTTAGTTCTTAAGCTGTAAAGTGAAGAAACTATTATCTTTCCTGCCTCCTTCAAAAGTATCTCGTGAGGATAAAACAACACAAAAGATTGAGAAAGTACACTGAAACTGCAAAGTATGAAAAAATACAAGTTATTATTTTCTCTTAAGTCAAAAAATACAAGTTATTATTTTCTTTCATGTCACTTCTCAGCCCTGCTTCCTAATCAGTTATTGTTTTAAATTTCAACTTATCTAGCTTTCAAGATCTAAGTGATCTGATCTGTCTGCCAGATTTGCCTACGAACTTTCAGTGCTTTCCTCACAGTGCCCTGAACAAATCAAGCTCATTTCTCTTTCTCTGCCTTTGCTCACTTCCTGGAAATACCCATCTCCCTTTTCTTCTTTTCTAAATACTGTTCCACCCTTTATTAGTCTAGTTCAAGTCATCACATTCCTTTTGAAATCCTCCTTGACCACTTTAGTTCTCACTGAGGCTCCTTTCAGGTTCCTGTTACCTTTTTTTTTTTTTTTTTTTTTTTTTTTTTTTTTT